>NC_085138.1:382291051-382341051 GCF_035046485.1 Aedes albopictus
GATTGTACCGTTGAAAGTACTATACCAACAATCATCAAATTTTGCAGACATAATATACACATAATCAAGTACCTTCTGTGAAAATTTCATGAAAATTGGCAGAGAAATTCGAAAGTTATGAATAGGCAAACATCGCACATGAAAAACACGAAAAATTTTCACTAACACTCACCCTCATCGACACCAGTAGCTTTCAAACCAATCAATAAAAGTTGATGAAATTTTGCAAGAAAGTGTCACTATAAGTATCATAACTGCTAACGAAATTTCATAATTATCATCACAGAACTTTGAAGTGTCGCCTTAAAGAACCATCTACTATGCGAATGAAAATTGGTCATGATTGTACAAAATGCTTAAAACCACGTCTGTTTGTTTTTCATCCACAGTTAAAAGTAATACATCGATTTTTATGATATTTGGCACAAATAATAAACATACACAAGAGTTCTGAGTCAATTATTTAGCCAATTTTGCCGATTCATTACAGAGCTACAGTCGTACTTCTGTGTCCCGATTATTGCGGATACTAAGGGTATGCGGTATGGGATTTTTTCAAAGCGATACGAAACGAAACGATATGAACATTTTTTGAGACGATGCGGTACGAAACGAAACGAAGTTTAAAAAAGTTTCGTGAGATCGATACGAAATCCGGATTCTCTCGGTATTTTTCGAAACGAAACGAAATTTCCGGAAAAATTCCGCGGAATCTTGTAGGTATATATTTTTTTTGTGAAATTTGATACTGTGTGCTTACATTTTCCATTTACTGCAAGATTGATGCTTTCTGAAACTCGACTGATTACGGAAAAGGAGCAATATGGTACTCATGGAGCATTTTTTTCTTTTTATTCATGAATTTTAACTAAAGCTAATTCTTCACATCTCATGGAGCAAAGTGTACTCAGCTGTGTTATATAGCCATTCCTTTGGAATCAGTCGTTAACCTACCGTCACCTCATTGTTAACCTAAAAATGACCGACTTTTTCATCTACTCACGGTTTTAGTAGGTTTGTCGACGACTGTCATTTTTTTGGCATTTAGTTCGAGCTTCCTGTCAAAAATATACCTTAACCCTCTAATACCCAAATTTTTGATTTTGATCTAAATATCATTTTTCGTCATCTAAAATCGATTTAAACATGTTTTGGAAGATGATTCTTTTTAATTCTCGATTTCGTGAAATTCAGTTTTTGATTTTTCTAATTTTTATTTTTAAACATCCCCAAACTTTTATATTTTTCCTGGAAGCCTATTCGGGGTACGGATTTTTTGAGATGAAAACATTTTGAGATTTTATGATTATTGTTGAAATATTTTTATTTTAAATTTTTTTCATAGAAAATTTTATTTTCCGTGTAATTTTAAGGAAAATAATTTTAGAGTGTATTCAATTCGCTTAAATAATTAAACAAGGATGGAATGATTTGGGAAAAATTTAAAACATGTTAATTGCAGCGATTCAATATAAAATAAACAATGACTTCTGAAAGGTGACCAAAACATCAATTTTTCAATGATTTTTAAAAAATGTAAATACGCTTCAAAATACACCAAAAACCATTTTGAGATATACAAAACATTCCTAAATTTCAGTCAAAAATATAAAAATTTTGATTTTCCAAGAAACAAAAATTACAAAAATGCTCAAACTATACCCCGTCTAAAGGCGGGGTTGGGTATTAGAGGGTTAAAGAGCTTAAGGAAATTCGTTTATATCAACTGCCGATTTTTTTTTCTTATTTGCAAAGTTATTTTCCCAAAGATATCTCTTGGGTGTGATTTGATGTTTTCTAAAAGCATCGTTTCCCAAACTTGAACCATGTGAACCTTGCCTATTGTTATCTAGCTTTTCGTAGCACAATTAAGGCGCGTTTGCATGTGGTTGGAATCTTCATGATATTCATGAAGTAGGCTTAGAACATTAACTATCTTCTATCCTCTATTTTATACTTTATCCTATCACTTCAAATATTTCGAGATAAATTTAGTAACTTTAGATGAGGAAGATTTTTAAACGATTAGCATTTACACTATACATTTGTTTTCGAAATTATTTGGCAGTTTCGCGGAATTTCGTTTTGTTTCGTCGAAAGGAAGTTTTTCAAGACAAATTTTTTACAATTTGACGAAACGAAACGAAATTCAAAATCATAAATTTCGCCTAGATGAATTCCGTGGAATTCCGCGGAATTTCGTTTCGAGGGGTATTTAGCGAAACTTTTCGGTATACCGCATACCCTTAGCGGATACAGGCTCCACCCTGGTCGCTTCTTGGCATTCCGCCACTCGACACCGCGAATCCGGGTTCCGTGAGTGTTACCACACATTTGAGCTTATTCTTTGCGTCTCGCTTAGCTCTACCAAGGCCAAGGTAGCAGTATTTTCGCAAACGGTGAACAACAATGCGTCTCCATTGGCTTGATTCAAATTACCCGAAAGTAGTGCTTAACCATGCGTCTCCACTGACACAATGTTATACCATCGAGGGACCACAACATAAAAGTGACGAACCTGATAGTGAAAACCGGTGATAGTATTGCAGTTATAATCTCAATCATTAGCATAACTAACTTTTTTTTCTTCTTTTTCACTCTCCTAAACAAACACGAGAAAAAGCAGGATGCAATCCTGGGATGGATCATCCTTCTCGTGCGCAACTTTTTCTTTCTTCTCGCTCATTGTTTTTGATAACCACAGAAGAGGCACTTGCCCCCTCTTTTATATTTCTCTTTCTCGTGTTTGTTTACGAGAATGAGTGAGAAAAAAAAAGAAAAAGCTGCGCACGCTGAAACTCTGCAAGTTGTATTCCCAAATTTTATTGAGAATTTTCCGCTAGGTGAACATTTGATCCATTGTTGATCGACCCTCATGAAAACCCGCCTGATATTCGAAAACCTGAGCGCTGAATAGAGAAGGTAATTCACGCACTCCAGTCGATGTCCATTATTATATAGAGGGCAAATGAGACCATCCAACCAACTAGCAGACAGTTCTTCCTTTTCCCATATATTCATTTTAATATGGTTTAAGAGTTGATGCAGTTGAAAAGCTCGGCCGGGAGTTCGCCCTTTCTAGCAGCCTTATTGCTCTTCAGTCCTTTAGTGGAAATCTTGACCTCGTCTAGGGTTGAAGATTCCACAGTCTGTCAGTCGTCGTTGATTCGAATTATGTCTGTCACTTTTCCATTTCCGCCGTTCAACAATACCTCAAAGTACTCTCTCCATGGAGCTCCACTTGGTTGCCATCAGGAGTTCTCTTTGAGGATTCCTCCAGGAGTTTTCTCTGGAAATGGCTCCTGGAGTTCTTTGGGGATTCCTGGAGGAGCTCCTGGAACAATTCCGAGAAAAACTAATTAAGGAATTCCCGGAGAAACTGCTGAAGGAATTCCCGAAGGACTTTGTGGAGGAATTTCCGAGGGAATTGCTGAAAGAATTCCCGGGGGAATTCCTGAAAGAATTCCCGCAAAAACTTTTGAAAGAATTCCTGGAGGAACTCCTGGAAGAATTCCCGGAGGAGCTTTTGAAAGATTTTGCGGAGGAGCTCTTGATAGAGTTATTCCGGAGGAACTCTTGGAAGAATTCCCGGATAAACTCCAAAAACAAATTGCTGGAGGAACTTCTGGAAGAAATCCCAGAGGAACTTCCCTCTTGGGATTCCACCTGGAGTTTCCGCTGGGCATTCCTCCATGAGGTTACTCCGGAGATCCCTCCAGGAGTTTCCTCGGGAGAATCCTCCAGAAATTCTCTGGGAATTCCTACGTGGACTTCCCTTCGAGGATTCCTTCAATAGTTTTCTATGGGGACTCCTTCCGAGATTCCTTTCGGGATTCTTTCAGAAATTTTCTCTGGTGATTCCTCCAGGAGTTCTCTGGGGATACCTTCCGGGGAATATTTGGTATGAGGAAGATGTCCGGAGTCCAAAAATGAGGGTCCAGAAAATCCTACATGGCGAACTAAAATCCAAGATGGAGGCTGTTCAATGCAGTTTTTTACCGTAAAACCTTAGAGTACAGGTATATTTAGTATGGAGCAGGTGTCCGGAGCTCAAAAATGGCGATCACAGTATCCAAGATGATGGTTTAAAATTCAAGGTGGCGGCTCCAAATTCAAGATGGCGACTGTTTCAATAAAAACTACACCGTCTTCAACGAGAAGTTACACAGACTGAACAATCACTAACATTAGGCAACGGAATACATGGAACACCCGGTGGACCAGTGGAGATTTTTTCGTTTGCCGAAAAGCTTCCTCCGACTGGAGCGGGAATCGAACCCTTACTCCGTGGCACCCACAATAAGCCTAAACGACTGACGCCGCTAACCGCACGCTCAAGAAGGCCACGAAGTTTAATGGAGTTTTAGGCTCTAAAACCATGCAATATGAGTTAATTATAGGGAAGAAGTATCCAAAAATGATGACCAGACCATCCAAGATAGCGATTTAAAATCCAAGATGGCGGCTCTAAATTCAAGATAGTGGCTATTTATTGAAGCTTCAGTCGAAAAATGGCAACCAGAATTTCCAAGATGATAGTATAAAATCCAAGATGGCGATTGTTTAATGGAGGCCCTAAAGTCATGAAATTTTTACAGGGGATAGACAAAACGATCGGGACAGGCAAAATTTTCACTTCAAAAAAAATTTCAACTACCGTCAGTGGGGGTGTCATTGGGCCAAAACTGCATAGTCCATCTCTTTGTAGGTCGTTACAACAATATTTTAGCTCTAAATTAATGTTGTATTCGGTAGACACGTTCATTTTTATACTGTTTAGGATTGTTTAAAGTGAAAATGCTTTAACTTTAATTTTGACAATGATATAGCTTAAATGAAATTGGCCCAATTCCACCCCTTCTAGGGGGTGACATTGGGCCAAACACTAAAATTCAAACAAAACAGCTCAATGTGAGATAATATCGCTTGAAAATCGATACTATCAAACAAGGATCGGTATATTCGCCTCACTCCATTCATATTCACTCCTCTTTGCTGAAGCGAATTGAGAAAGATGCAGCAAACAGATAGTCATGATCAAACACGCAACCCCATCACCAGTGGGAAGCGATGCCCAAGCTGGTTGACATGAATATTCGTTGCCGATCGTCGCAGTTTGGATCGCAAGCGAATGAATGAATGGCGAATGGTGAAGAATGCTGGTGAGCGATCGAAGCGGATATTATCATAGCTAGAAGAGAATTTCTGCATGTAATGCATACATTTTTAGTGTATTATTGTTGAAATGCTTGATTAGCAAAGAAAATAATTCGAAAACATCAAAAATCGTATGCACAATATAACTCGTATCACTCACGAATCGCATCACCGCTCGATCGCTTGCGATGCGAATGTGGACGAATGAGTAATTTCCAAGTGTGACTTCCCACCGTTCGCCTGAGTTTGCTGTCGTCGTTGACAAACAAACACACAAACTAAAGCGACGACCGTTCGCTGCTGACTGTGTTCGAGTGTGGAAGAAGATGAAAAGTGCAAATCAGGAACCCTGCTATCAAATATATAGATACTTACCCACAACCTATCAGTGTCTAGTTACTTCAAAATAGCATCACAGACAAACAAACGTGACAATTTTACCACATTTATTGTAAACGATCAACGTTCCTACACAAGATACCCGCTATCCCATAAATATAACTCCATCTAACATTCTCAAAAGACGAAAGTAATATTTCTTTATCATCTGCCTAGCAACTGATATGCATGAATTTCAATTTTGCATGAATCTAACATTTATTTCCAAAATTTCACACAGTATTATGCATAAAATAATGTGAATACTCTCAGTCGTTTTAATTCACATTTGTAAGGTTCTCGTGCTTATTGCATTGCTTTTATATGGCCCAAAGTCACCCCCAAAACGAAGTATTTGTACTACAGCTTTAGTAAATAAGTTTTTCATGCTAAATAGCATACAAAACCAAGAAAACTTATTATAATTTTCAAAACAACTACCCAACACACCGAGAAAACAGTAATTCATTACATGTTCGGTTTTTAGCTGTTTTCTGCTGGGCATTTTAAAACAACGATAGTGTACAGTACGCCTAACCATAAAGTTCACATCAAGTTTTCTTAATAGAAAATTGACTAAATGTGACTTTTTTATACATTGGATAGTCAACGCAAGTTATATTTACCGTATACCATTAACTTTTTGATAATCACTTTGATAAATTTTAGTATTTTGAGCGAAACATCTTTTTTGATTTTTGGCCCAAAGTTACCCCCCAGGCCCAATGTCACCCCGAGTGGCGGTAGCTGTAACTTTTCGAAAAGTGCATCGAATATTCTCAAATTTTTACTGTAAGTTCATCAACTAGTTGTGTATCAGTGGTCCAAATTTGGGAAAGATCGGGCAATTTTCCACGAAGTTATAAAGATTCTTGAAAAAGGTAAAATTATCCAATAGCCAACTTTGAGCTGTTATATCTCCGGATTCAATGAACCGATTGCAATGAAATTTTGACCACACATGACTTATATAATGAACTCTCGTAAACATTTGACTTAACTTGAAACTTTCAACAAGAGAAAAAGTTAAAGCGGTTATATTTTTTTCTCGATTTTTTAGCAAATTGGTCTATTTTTAATATGTATTCCATTAATTTTTCAATTTGTTGGTGACTATGTTGTGACGTTCCTTCAAAACACATTTATATATAAGTCAATTAGAGGGAAATTAAATAAACTATAATTTGCATCTTGAATTTTGAAAGGATGTTGAAGTTTCGGATAATTTGGTGTTTTATTAGAAAAATAATCTAATCGTTATAATTTTCTTCCGTGTTAAGAATTTTAAATTAAGTCAACGGTTTTTCATAGCCCATTATGTAAGTCATAAATGGTCAAAATTTCATTGCATTCGGTTCATTGGATCCGGAGATAAAACAGCTCAAAGTTGTCTATCTGATGATTTTACCTTTTCCAAGAATTTTTATAACTTCGTGGAGAATACCCCGATCTTTCCCAAATTTGGAACGCTGGAACACAACTATAAGATGAACTTACAGTAAAAAAATTGAGACTATTTGATGCACTTTTCGAAAATTTACAGCTAGTTGAACGTTTTATGAAAAGTGAAAAATTTGCCTGTCCCGATCATTTTGCCTATCCCCTGTACACATCTGAATTGCAACATCGAAGATTAAAGATATTGAGGTAATGTTTGACAAAAACAAGATTATTCATTTTTCCACTTATTTAGTATTACATCAAATACACGATAAAACAGAATCGACAATATTTCTCCATAATATACGGTTCGTGGCTGCCGTTCTCCAGTCTCGGTCACGCCCGATGCTCGCCAAGTCACGCTCCACCTGATCCGCCCATCGTGCTCTCTGCGCTCCATGCCGTCTTGTGCCAACCAGATCAGTCGCGAACACCCACTTTGCAGAGTTGTTGTCCGGCATTCTTGCAACATGCCCTGCCCATCATCCCATCCTTCCGGCCTTGGCTACCTTCTGGACGCTGAGTTCGCCGTAAAGTGCAGCGAGCTTGTGGTTCATCCTTCTCCGCCACACACCGTTCTCCTGCACACCGCCGTAGATCGTCCTTAGCACGTGTCGCTCGAAAACTCCGAGTGCGTGCGGGTCCTCCTCGAGCATGGTCCATGTCTCGTGTCCGTAGAGAACCACCGGTCTTATTAGCGTTTTGTACATGGTGCATTTGGTGCGTGGGTGAATCTTTTTCGACCGCAGTTTTTTCTGAAGCCCATAGTAGGCCCGACTTCTGCTAATGATGCGCCTTCGAATTCCTCCACCACCTCGAACGTACCCCCGTCTATTGTGACATTACTACCCAGACGGATCCGGTCGTGTTCGGTTCCGTCTACCAGCATGTACTTTATTTTTGAGACATTCACCTCCAGTCCGACCTTTGCTGCTTCGCGTTTCAGGCGGATGTACAGATCTGCCACCGTTCCAAATGGGAGATTCGAATGAACTGGATAGTTCACCCGAAACCCTTACGTAGTTTTGCACACCGTTCATCGTTGCTTTAATTAGTCTAGTCAGCTTCACAGGAAAGCCGTTTTCGTCCATGATTTTCCATAGCTCTGTGCTGTCGATACTGTCGTATGCTGCTTTGAAGTCGATGGACAAGTGATGCGTTGGGACCTGGTATTTACGGCATTTCTGGAGGATTTGCCGTACAGTGAAGATCTGGTCCGTTGTAGACCGGCCGTCGATGAAGCCGGCTTGATAGCTTCCCACGTACTCATTCGTTTTAGGTGACAGACGACGTAAGATGATCTGGGATAGCACTTTGTAGGCAGTATTCAAAATAGTGATCGCTCTGAAGTTCGCACATTCCAAATGGTCGCCTTTCTTATGAATGCGGCAGATTACCCCTCCCTTTCACTCCTCCGGTTGCTGTTCGGTTTACCAGATCCTGACTATCAGCCGGTGCAGACAGGTGGTCAACTTTCCTGGAGTTCAGCATCGATACTATCCTTACCAGCGTCTCTGTTAGTTTTGAGCTGATAAATGGCATCCTTAACTTCTCTCAGCGTGGAAGTTGGTTCATTTATGTCCTCCACTGCACTTGCATAGTCGTTTCCTCCGTTGCCGTGGGCTCCCGTGCCTACGTTCTCCACGCCGTTCAGGTGCGGATCGAAGTGCTGCTTCCACCTTTCGATCACCTCACGTCCGTCCGTCAAGAGGCCTCCGTCTTTATCCCTGCATATTTCGGCTCGCGGCACGAAGCCGTTGCGGGATGCGTTGAGCTTCTGATAGAACTTCCGTGTTTCTTGGGAACGACATAGCAGTTCCATTTCTTCTCTCCCGAAAGAGGCGGGTCTGCTATTCCCGCTTCTGTTTGTAATGTTCCACGTTCTGTCGGGTCCCTTGCTGCGCATTACCGCCTTCGCTGCATTCTTCTCCTTCAAAACCGTTCTGCACTCTTCGTCGAACTATTCGTTCCGTCGATTCCGTTCCACGTACCCGATGGTGCTCTCGGCTGCGTCACTGTACTCCAGCAGTCCACTAGAGGGGCCTCATCGAGCTCGTCCTCGTCTGGCAACGCGGCCCCGAGATTCTGCACGTATGCTGAGACGACATCCGGTTGTTTCAGTGGCTCTAGGTTGTACCGTGGCGGTCGCCGGTACCGTACATTGTTGATGACGGAGAATTTTTGGTGAAGTTTGACCATCACTAGGTAGTGGTCGGAGTTGATGTTGGCGCCACGATAAGTCCTGTCGCTGATAATGTCAGAGAAGTGCCGTCCGTCAATCAGAACGTGTGTAGTGATCTCCAGGTGTAACGATAAGGGAGGCTGTGTTGGAAAAAGGTGCTACGTATGGCCATATTTTTGGAGGCGGCGAAATCAATGAGTCGTAGGCCGTTTTCGTTCGTCTGCTGGTGGGCGCTAAAACTTACCAATCGTCGGTCTGAATTCCTCCTCCTGGCCTACCTGAGCGTTTAAGTCTCCTATGATGATCTTGACGTCATGGCTTGGGCAGCGATCGTACTCCCTTTTGAGCTGCGCGTAAAATGCGCCCTTGTCATCATCAAACGTTCGCACCATGGATCCTGTCCAACGCACCTCCTGCAGCGCTACGATGCCGAGCCCGCGGTCCTTCAGTAGATCGGCAAGTATACGGGTGCTCCCAGTGAAGTTAAGAGATCGAAAATTCCACGTACCGAGTTTTCCAATCCATATCCTCTTTGTTCTCTGGAGTCATTACCGTTTTTTCACGGCCGGCTCGCAGGGCCTAACATCAACCTTTTTTATTCCAATGGAACGATAGCAAAAACGCGTCTGTTCAGCTTGGAAGTTGAACACTCGCTCATCAAAATCACAAAATTAGATGTTTCGCATGTGATGTTTCGATCCCGGACCCTTTAATCGGTGAAAAGTATTTGATTCAGCGCAAAACGAACCAAAATGTGAGGCGTCAAAATATAATTTTGAATAACTTTGTTAAAGCCGTCTTATAACAATCTCGTATGGTTCTAAGGGCCGATTTCTTCACCTCGGCTTAACTCGTAAGCCAGGCTTATCCATATAGTTAAACCTGGGTTAACGCCTAAGCCAGGGTGAAGAAATTGGTCCTATAACACATCCCCGAATTCCATTACCCCGAAAACCATCCCCACGAAAACCAATACCCCGAAAGGTCCAGTACCCCGAATTCCAATACCCCGAATGACATTACCCCGAATAGTCCATTTCCCTGAATAGATTATTAGCCCAAAAAAATAGTTTCCAATAGTTATTGTCAGAGGAAACTTATGTCTGTAGAAAATTGGTTTAAAATTTCAATAGAAATTTTTCCTTCTTTTGTGCATAGGCTATTCTTTTTAGACTTAGGCGGTAATAACCCTTTCCTTCCCACGACTTTGAACGACTATTTCTATGCCAAGAAAGCGTTTCCGAAGAAAGTACTTGAACAAAAGTTATTGTAAATTGGCCAAATTTATCGAAATCAATGAAAAAAAAATAGTTGTAAATCGATAGTGCGTACCTCAATAGTACGTACCCTCGATAGTACGTACATTTTGCCTCGATAGTACGTACACCAAAATTTAGTTAATTTTTAATCTACAAAAATGAGTTCGAATCATTAGTAGACATATAGTAGAGACTCCGATACTATGAATTTATGTTATACAGACTCCTATAACACGGATTTTCATTGAACAGTTTTAAGATGTAGCGAAATGAAAGGCATGAACGAATACGTTTGATGTAATGATTGCAGAATTCTTCGCTTTACAGAGATATTTTCTGCCAGTCATAATATCTGGCATCATCATTCTGGCGTTATATCCCAACTAGGGAGGACTGCTTCTCAGCTCAGTGGTCTATAAGCACTTGTACAGTTAAAAATTAAACGCTTTCTTTACCAATAGAACGTTGTAATAAAATAAAAAGGCACATGATGGTTCTATTTTGTGTGGTAATAAAAAAAGCTAAATTTCTCGGCGAGGAATGCTCTCCAAAACATGAATCAAACCCATCAAGTTACTTACCCAGACCATTGATTTCACTTCACTTACTTGTTAATATTTTTTCGTTTTCCAGCAACTCCCCTCGTGGTTTGTCCACAAATTTTTCCCAGAGCTTTCTTCTGGAATTCCGTAAGCTCTTAATGAGATTTATCCGGAAGTTTATTTAGGATTCCTTCAGAAGTTCCCTCTGTGGGTTTCCAGGAGTTTTGATTTTTTCTGTGATTCCTTAAGAGGTTCCGTCAAACGCTCCTGCCAGGATTGTTCCAGGAAGTTTCCGAGATTCTTCCAGAGATTCTTGGATTTCTGTAGAAATTAATTCCGACCCAGTCAACCAGTGATCGTATAAGATGTTGCAACGATTACTGGTTGTCTGGGGAAATTCCTCCAGCATTACTCTTTCTAGGATTACCTTTGTAATTTTTCCTGAAACTCTTCCAGGTATTCCTTCCGTGGTTTCTCCACAAACTTATTCTAGAATCCCTCTAGGATTTATGTGATTCTTCAGGGAGCTATAACTAAGTTGCATTTTCCGGTGTTTATTCAAGGAAATCCTACAGGAACTACATGAGGAATTCTATAAACAAAATACTCCAAAAAATTCATAATAAACTCCATGAGGATTTCCATTACAAACATCTGAAATAACTCCAGAAGGGTCTGCAGGAATTCTTTACGGAGCTCTTGGTAGAAAAACAAGAGTCCCTAGATGATTCCTGGAAAGAGTTCTTGAAGAAATCCCAGAATCAGTTTCTGAAAGAATTCCTAGAAGAAGCTCTAAGAGGAATCCCGGAAGAAGTTCCTGACAGTTTTTCAGAAGAAATTCCCAGAGGAATCCCGGAAGGAATTTCCGAAAGAATCCTGGAAAAATCCCAAAAAGATTAGCTGGTGAAATTATTTTAGGAATCCCAAAAGGAATACTTGAATAAGAAGTAGCTCTCGAAAAACAAAAACTTGAAGAAGTTCCTGGAGGGATCTCGGAGAAGCTTTTAGAGGAATATTGAATGAAGTTCTTGTCAGGGTTCTTGTAGGATTTCTGGAAGGCTTTCAGAAGGAATTACTGAATAATTCCCAGAAAATACTCCGGGAAGAATCTCGTATGAATTTCCAGGAATAAATCCTTACGGATTGTTGCAAGGAGTTTTTGAAGGAATCTCGGTAAGAATATCTGATACAATTTTCGAAAGAACTCAGATAAATTCTGGATGAAGTTGCTTGAATTTCCAGGAATACCATCTGGAAATCCAGAGATATCCTAAAACAAACTATTCGGAGAATCTCGGAGTATTCCAGGGACTTCTTGAGAAATTCTGGAAGAAATCTCTTGAAGTCCGAAGCGTAAACAAAAAGGTCACAAAACTTCAAAAACTTAGAAAAAAAAATCTTTAGCATCCGCGACTTGCATTTCCCTATAGGCTGTACCAATTCAATTGTTTCTGGGTGAACCCCAGGGGTTTTTCTGTAATACTTTCGGGACTTCCAGGATTTCTTCAGGAATTTCTTGCAGAATACCTTCAAGAATTTCGTTCCGGGATTTCTCCATGAATTCATTTCAAGATTCCTCCAGAAATTCATTCCGAGATTCCTACAGCAATTCTTTCAAAGATTTATCAAGTAATTTTTCATTGAATTCCTCCAAGACCAAGAGTTGTGGGATTCCTCTAAGAGCTCCGGGAAACCTCTAGGAATCCCTTCTCGTTAATAAATTAAGCTCGTGGAGGAGCCCTAGAAGGAGAAATGTTAAGAAGATTTTGAAAATATCACGGCAATAAATATTGCAGGAGAAAATACATTTAGAATGTTTCTGTAACAAGATATAACTGATCTAGATAGATTTAATTATATCTAGACCAGTTTGGATGGTTCTTAAAGATAACTCAAATAAAATCAATATAAGTTCCCAGAGACGAGATGCCTCTACGAAGCATCCCCAAAGCACAAGAAGATTTTTCCAATAAAGATGGAATCCCAAACAAGAAAAATTACGTAATTATTAAACGGAGCCTTAGGCTATATGTAATTTTTTGGCAATCCCGACGTTCCAGAAATAACATTCTTCGATTTGAAAATGAAATTTGAAATAAAAATTTGTGATTCGATAGTAGGTACGTACGTTTCGATAGTACGTACACTAAACGAAGCGGTGGTGTACGTACTATCGAGGTATGCCTGTATTTTGATTATTTATCAATAGTCCCACTATTGAAACAAGTAGTTGGGAGTTGGGTTTACCTAATGAGATTACAATCAATTTCTAAAAACTATTGCATCATATCCATCTGATTCCGTTTGTCTCGAGTTCGTCGATAATCGATGGTGCTCTAGAGCAACCATGGGAATTAGAGGATAATAAGATAATGATGTGCAGCAAATGCATGTAACACAGTTTTTCCTTCTTTTATTATAGGTTGTTCTTTCGTCTTATATTGTCATAGTGATAAGTACTTGGCGAGTTGTACTCAGTCCACAGAACAAAGTCGAAAGACTTGCCACAAAGAGAAGTTTGAGTCAACTAAAGCAGCAATATTATATGCAGTTGTCACTTACTTATCACACAGTACCGCCTTTTCTATATATTCAAAATGCACTATTACTTTATATACTCAGTATTCCCAGGCGCGAAGGAATAGCACTTGAACAAGAGAAGGAAAAATATATGATATTAAGGTTTATGCTATTTGCATTCAATGTCAGTGCAGTGCCAGTTACAAATATTAGATGGAAACTATTTCTGCCCATCTGAAATTCTCTGGGAAAAGTGTTATGTATTGAAAGACATTGTTTTGTAGGGAAATGGTATTCGGGGTAATGTGTCATTCGGGGAAATGGTTTTCGGGGTAATGTGTCTTTCAGGATAACGATCTATTCGGGGTAATGGCTTTCGGGGTATTGGTTTTCGGGGAACTGGTATTCGGGGTAATAGTATTCGGGGAACTGTTATAGGATCGAAGAAATTGGCCCTAAGATATATTACCGCCCATTAACTTGCTGCACGCTTTGGCGTAGACAACATGAAGGAAGTCAACGTTAGTGGGATATGATATCTGATATGAGCCGAAGTAAAAAATGGCAGACTGCAGTCATCAACTGAGTTTTGTGGCGTATTCATTCAGACTGTTTCATAAAAGTCTAAAAGAACTAAATTAATTAATAAAAGATTGTTTATTTTAATTCTATATACTACTAACATAATTTACAAAATGTAATAAAAAAGCTTTTATCTGGTCAAAGGCTTAATTTGACTGAGAATTTCGTCCCAGCATGTCAATTTGCGCCCCCAATACCAACTGGCTGATTTGCAGTTTTATTTTGGCTTGATCAATCGGTGCCAGCGTTTTCGTAGTCTTTGCCATACTTAGGAAGAATAAATCGACATCATCCTGGTCGTTGCTGCTTGACGATAGAACCGTTTCATTTCTAACGGGTGCATCATGGGATCTCCTGCATTGTTTTTTGGCTCTCCGAGATTCCGCATCCATGTGATGTTTAGGGGTGCTTTGATTCTCGTTAACTTCCTCACCATCCGATGGTTCAGACTCGTGCAGATCAACCTCGGAAATTGGCCGTTTGCCTTGGTGAGAATCAGTTTCACTCATAGAGTAGCTAGAAATCGCTGTTGGTTTCAGAAAATCAATCATCGGACGACCCCGATCCGGTTCCGACCGTAAACAACCTTCAGAAGATTGTTCCCGTTTGATTGATGCCGAAATTTCCGGACCATCTCCAGCCAAGCTTTCTTCGTACACTCTGGAGTCAGTTGGGGTGGTGGTGGTGGTTTCAATTTCATCCACCAGTCGGCTATCGTCCGTTTCCAAGTAGTACGGCTGCTCTGCCGATTCGTATTTGCCGTGCAGTTTCGATGGGTCGATGTGATCGTACAGGAAGGACATTCGCTGCTCGTACCGCCACGGATGCAGCTGTTTGGTTTTCCTTCGTTTGATGGCGTTCATGAAGCAGCGGCGCAGTTTTTCCCACGCTTCTTTGGCATGTTCTCCTGCGAAGTGGATAAAAAATGAGAAAAATAATAAATGCCATTGAGCTCAGGTGTAGGAATACATTTCAAACATTCAAAATTGACGACAGAGTTTAGAATTTCTAAATACAAGTACTGTAATAAACTCAAAGAATATTTGGACTCCTGAGAGCAATTACTCTTAAAACAAATCAAGAATTCCTTGAATAATCTTAGGCGAAATATCTAAAGGATTCCTAGCAGAAACTTATTTCTAACCTTATTTTAAATAATTCAGTTTCAAATTTCAAAGAGCGATGCAGGTACTTCAAGAGATATTCGTGGAGCAATCCTTGAAGAGTTCTCTGAAGACATCATCAGAAAAATATCAATAGGAATCCTTGGAGAAATTACAGGACGGATTTGTTAGGGATTGCTTGGAGAAACCTCTTGAGCAGTCTCAGCAAGAACATCTAGAGGAATCCCATCAGGCATTTGTTGAAAAATTCAAAGATGAATTTAACAAAGATTTTTCCGTGAATGCAACCAAGAATTCCTCTTGACGTTTTTCTGCGGATATCCACAAGAGTTCCTTAAGAGATTCCTCTAGGAATGCCCACTTCTGCAGAAATCTCCTTAACCTTCCGAAACTCGCGCGATTAACTACCTGCGTCAGCATCACGCTAATGCTGAGTACAAAAAGCGAGATTTTTTCAACGTGTTGTACAAAATACAACAGCGCGATCACTCGAGGGTTAATTGATTTCTACGGGGATTTTACCAAAACCATTCCTCCGCAAGTACCTCTTGTAATTCCACGAGATCCCAAGGCAAATCTCCACAAGATTCCAAAAGAGAATCATCACAAGATTCCAGGGGGAATCTCCACGAGGTTCCAAGGAGAATCTCCACGAAATTCCAAAGGGAATCTCCAGGAGATCCCAATGAAAATCTCCACGGAATTCTAAAGGGAATCTCCATAAATTCTATAAGGAATCTCCACTAGATTCCATAGAGAATCTCTACAATATTCATTGAGGAATCTCCACAAGATCCCAGATCGCATCTCCACGAGATTCCAGGGTAAACTCCACGATAATCCAGGGGGAATCTCCGAAAGGTTCCAGGGTAATTCTTCATGAGATTCCAGGGGGAATCTCCACGAGACTCCAGGGAGAATCTCCACAAAACTCCAGGGGGAATCTCCACGAGATTCCAGGGAGAATTTCCACGAGATTCCAGGGAAAATCTCCACGAGATTCCAGGGAGAATCTCCACTAGATTCCAGGGAGAATCTCCGCGAGATTCCAGGGAGAATATACACGAGATCCCAGGGAGAATCTCCACGAGATTCCAGGGGGAATATCCACGAGATTCCAGGGGGAATCTCCACGAGATTCCAGGGGGAATCTCCACGAGATTCCAGGGGGAATCTCCACGAGATTCCAGGGGGAATCTCCACGAGATTCCAGGGGGAATCTCCACGAGATTCCAGGGGGAATCTCCACGAGATTCCAGGGGGAATCTCCACGAGATTCCAGGGGGAATCTCCACGAGATTCCAGGGGGAATCTCCACGAGATTCCAGGGGGAATCTCCACGATATTCCAGGAGGAATCTCCACGAGATTCCAGGGGGAATCTCCACGAGATTCCAGGGGGAATCTCCACGAGATTCCAGGGGGAATCTCCACGAGATTCCAGGGGGAATCTCCACGAGATTCCAGGGGGAATCTCCACGAGATTCCAGGGGGAATCTCCACGAGATTCCAGGGGGAATGTCCACGAGATTCCAGGGGGAATCTCCACGAGATTCCAGGGGGAATCTCCACGAGATTCCAGGGGGAATCTCCACGAGATTCCAGGGGGAATCTCCACGAGATTCCAGGGGGAATCTCCACGAGATTCCAGGGGGAATCTCCACGAGATTCCAGGGGGAATCTCCACGAGATTCCAGGGGGAATCTCCACGAGATTCCAGGGGGAATCTCCACGAGATTCCAGGGGGAATCTCCACGAGATTCCAGGGGGAATCTCCACGAGATTCCAGGGGGAATCTCCACGAGATTCCAGGGGGAATCTCCACGAGATTCCAGGGGGAATCTCCACGAGATTCCAGGGGGAATCTCCACGAGATTCCAGGGGGAATCTCCACGAGATTCCAGGGGGAATCTCCACGAGATTCCAGGGGGAATCTCCACGAGATTCCAGGGGGAATCTCCACGAGATTCCAGGGGGAATCTCCACGAGATTCCAGGGGGAATCTCCACGAGATTCCAGGGGGAATCTCCACGAGATTCCAGGGGGAATCTCCACGAGATTCCAGGGGGAATCTCCACGAGATTCCAGGGGGAATCTCCACGAGATTCCAGGGGGAATCTCCACGAGATTCCAGGGGGAATCTCCACGAGATTCCAGGGGGAATCTCCACGAGATTCCAGGGGGAATCTCCACGAGATTCCAGGGGGAATCTCCACGAGATTCCAGGGGGAATCTCCACGAGATTCCAGGGGGAATCTCCACGAGATTCCAGGGGGAATCTCCACGAGATTCCAGGGGGAATCTCCACGAGATTCCAGGGGGAATCTCCACGAGATTCCAGGGGGAATCTCCACGAGATTCCAGGGGGAATCTCCACGAGATTCCAGGGGGAATCTCCACGAGATTCCAGGGGGAATCTCCACGAGATTCCAGGGGGAATCTCCACGAGATTCCAGAGGGAATCTCCACGAGATTCCAGAGGGAATCTCCACGAGATTCCAGGGGGAATCTCCACGAGATTCCAGGGGGAATCTCCACGAGATTCCAGGGGGAATCTCCACGAGATTCCAGGGGGAATCTCCACGAGATTCCAGGGGGAATCTCCACGAGATTCCAGGGGGAATCTCCACGAGATTCCAGGGGGAATCTCCACGAGATTCCAGGGGGAATCTCCACGAGATTCCAGGGGGAATCTCCACGAGATTCCAGGGGGAATCTCCACGAGATTCCAGGGGGAATCTCCACGAGATTCCAGGGGGAATCTCCACGAGATTCCAGGGGGAATCTTCACGAGATTCCAGGGGGAATCTCCACGAGACTTCAGGGAGAATCTCCACCAAATTCCAGAGGGAATCTTACCGATATTCCAGGGGGAATCTCCACGAGATTCCAGGGGAATCTCTACAAGATTCCAGGGGAATCTCTACGAGATTCCAGGGGGAATCTCCACGAGATTCCAGGGGGAATCTCCACGAGATTCCAGGGGGAATCTCCACGAGATTCCAGAGGGAATCTCCACGAGATTCCAGGGGGAATCTCCACGAGATTCCAGAGGGAATCTCCACGAGATTCCAGGGGGAATCTCCACGAGATTCCAGGGGGAATCTCCACGAGATTCCAGGGGGAATCTCCACGAGATTCCAGGGGGAATCTCCACGAGATTCCAGGGGGAATCTCCACGAGATTCCAGGTGGAATTTCCACAAGATTCCTGGAAAAGTCCTTACGAGATTTCAGGGGGAATCTGCACGAGATTTCAGGGGGAATCTGCACGAGATTCCATGGGGGAATCTCCATAAGATTCTAGGCGGAACTTTCACTAGATTCAAGAGGAAATCTCCACGTGATTCCAAAGGAAATCTGCACGACATTCCATAGGGAATTTCCACAAGAATACGGAGGAAATCTCCACGACATTTCAGAAGAAACACCCATGAGATTACAAAGGAAATCTCCATGAGATTCCAGAGGGAATCTTCACGAGATTCCAAAGGAAATCTCCACGAGATTCCAGGAAAAAACCTTATGAGATTTCAGGGGGAATCACCACGAGATTCCAGGGGAAATCTCCACGTGATTCCTGAGAGAATCTCCATGAGATTCCAGGAAAAGTCCTTACGAGATTTCAGGGGAAATCTCTACGCGATTCCAGGGGGAATCTCCACGAGATTCTAGGAGATTCCAGGAGGAACTTCCACAAGATTCCAGCAGGAACTTCCACGAGATTCAGAGGAAATCTCCACGAGATTCTAAAGGAAACCCCCACGAGATTCCAGGAAAAATCCTTACGAGATTTCAGGGGGAATCTCCACGAGATTCCAGGGGAAATCTCCACGTGATTCCAGAGCGAATCTCCACGACATTCCAGGAAAAGTCCTTACGAGATTTCAGGGGGAATCTCTACGCGATTCCAGGGGGAATTTCTACGAGATTCTAGGAGATTCCAGGAGGAACTTCCACAAGATTCCAGCAGGAACTTCCACGAGATTCCAGAGGGAATCTCCACGAGATTCCAGAGTGAATCTCCAGGGCGAATCTCCACAAAATTCTATGAGGAATCTCCTCAAGATTCAAGGGGGAATCTCCACAAGATTCAAGGGGGAATCTCCACGAGATTTCAGGGGGAATCTCAACGGGATTCTTGGAGATTCCAGGAGGAACTTTCACGAGATTCAGAGGAAATCTCCACGAGATTCTAAAGGAAATCTCCACGAGATTCCAGGAAAAGTCCTTACGAGATTTCAGGGGGAATCTCCACGAGATTCCAGGGGAAACCTCCACGAGATTCCAGGAGGAACTTCCACGAGATTCCAGAGGAAATCTTCACGAGATTCCAGAGTGAATCTCCAGGGCGAATCTCCACAAAATTCTATGAGGAATCTCCTCAAGATTTCTTGAGGAATCTCCACAAGATTCAAGGGGGAATCTCCACGAGATTTCAGGGGGAATCTCAACGGGATTCTTGGAGATTCCAGGAGGAACTTCCACGAGATTCTAAAGGAAATCTCCAGGGGAAATCTCCACGTGATTTCAGAGGGAATCTCCACGTGATTCCAGAGGGATTACGTGATCCTTACGAGATTTCAGGGGGAATCTCTAAGCGATTCCAGGGGGATCTCCACGAGATTCCAGGTGATTCCAGCAGGAACTTCCACGAGATTTCAGAGAAAATCTCCACGTGATTCCAGAAGGAATCTCCACGAGATTCCAGAGGGAATCTCCATAAGATTCCAGAGGGAATCTTCACGAGATTCCAGGAGGAACTTCCGCGAGATTCCAGAGTAAATCTTCACGGGGTACCAGGGTGAATCTTCACAAAATTCTATGAGGAATCTCCACAAGATTGAAGGGAGAATCTCCACGAGATTTCAGGGGAGTCTCCACGAGATTCCAATTCTTGGGAGAATCTCCACGAGTCCGAACCGTGAGAAGCAAAATCATACACTCTACACAAGACTTTAGAAAATTTGTAAAAGCATATAAAATCAGAAAAACAGCTAGAAAATTGTCAACAAGTTACATCTATAAAGTTAAGCAAACATTTTCGAATTTCGATTGCTATTTCCTCAACTGGTCAGCTATAATTGGCACAATTTTGGGCTTGGTTGGTTAAGGCAACTCGAAGCTAGAACACTTGTAGTAATATGTTTCTTATTTGACTGTCGTACTTTTCAGGTAGCACTACCTGTATAAACACACGATTGAAACACTGTTTTGTTTACTCCGCTCTTACCTTTCACATTCAAGTGCTGCCCAATGTCGTCCCACGCTTTGTTCCGTCTGGCTTGATCCTTGTATCCTTCGGCAGTGTTATCGTACAGGCACCGATGCTGGTGCACCAGATCGATGAGGTTCTCATCGGTAAAACCAGACTTCAGTTGTTCCGACATATCTATGAAATATGTCGATCTAGCGCAGAAAGCGAACAAAATTGATGTCCCTCCAGCCAGGCTGCAACCACAACAAAACACTCCGTTCTTCACTGCGACTTCGAGTCGAGACTGATAATGAATGGCGTCACGTACAGCACTGAAGGTAACATACGACGACGACGACGCACGTCCAGTGGCAGTGCCAGCAGAGAGTGGTTTGGTCACGTAATGCAAACGTCGTCGTCCGTCACAATGTGTGTAGGTATGTAAAAGATGCACGCAGCAGTACCTATGAGACGAGACGATGATGGTACCAATACAACCAGACGTGAGCTCACGTGTATGCACCGACACGGGGAGATCCAGGGTTGACTTTGTACGTTATCTACCTCGCACCGCTCACATGATAGAGGTAGAAAACAGCAAGCGTGGACAATGGCACGTTGGTTGGTTGTTGTAGGTAAACGGAGGAGACGTGCGCGCGAAGTGATTCATTGCTGTGTGTGCTCTCTCTCTCTCTTCCTATATTCCACTGAAGCATGGTGCGGTGAGACCGTTTCTTGTTTAGTTACTGATACAATGACAGATTACATTGAACGAGGAAGACAAATCTACCTTATATCCCTTTTCACATAAATTTTCAAAAGTGAGCTGTGTTCCTTTTATCATTCAATAAATTATAAATAAGTAGTTACCAATGCTTACCAGAGACGGGAACAAATTATAGTGTTAGCTTCATTGTGTTACATGTCTATCCGAATCTTTTACCTCAAAGTTGAGACAAGACACAAACCTTGAAGTGTTCTAGTACTTCCATTCATTCACATTTTGCTTGATACACAACCACATAGACACAATATAAGAAATGAAGTAACTGACTTGTTTATCATTTGAAGCTTTCGGACTAGTGCTCTTCGGAAGTAAGGGGTCATGCACAAATTACGTCACGCTATTAGGGGGGAGGGGGAGTTTTGCACAACGTGACGACCCATATTAATTTTTTTTTTTGAGGTCTCATACAAAACGTGTGACATAGGGGGGAGGGTCGATTTTTGCGTGGGAGGGTGAAAATGGTCGATTTTTGCGTGACATAATTTGTGTATCACCCCTAATGTCTTTATCCAGTATATTATACAGTATATTATAAATTCAATTTTAATGAGCTAGTTCTAAATGGCATATGGAATGGTATAACTTTGATTATTATGTTTAACTTGGAGATTGTTTCTTAAAATGAAATAAAAGTTATATTGTCTTAATCGAACTGAACTGGCTAACAACAGTTACAGTGTCGGACAAAACAATAAGACCACCAGCCATTTTTCATACAAAATGGTCAAGTTTGAAGATGTGATGCTCGTTTTCTAGTGAACCGATTTGGGTGAAATTTTGACAGTCGCCCTGGAGTTACGTGAATTTTGATTTGTATTTAATTGAGTGAGTTTTGCTCACTATCTCAAAAGTTACAGATATACGAAACGACAAAATAATAGGACCACTTTCAGATTGCCATTATTAAAGGATATACGAGAGTATCTGATACTTGATGATCGATAAACAAGTACTAAAATTATGAATGCTATTCAAACTTAAGGACATTTTTATTTAATTGACCTCAAATATCCATCATGAAAATTTGGTGTCAGAGTTTTGTCGCACCGTATATCTGTAACTTTGGAAATAGTGAACAGAACTCAATCAGTTAATAACAAATCAAAATTCCCGTAAATCGAAGTTGGCTGGCAAAATTTCAGTCAAATCGGTTCACTAGAAACCGAGTACCTTATCGTTAAACTTGGGCATTTTGTATGAAATAGGACCGGTGGTCTTATTGTTTTGTCCGACACTGTATATCTTTTGTACCGTTTCATTGCTAAAATATCTTCAGTAAAAACATCAATTTTGACAAGATGCAAAACTTGCCTTCTACTGGAATGATTTGATTCTGAAAAAAATCGTTTGATAATTTTAATGATATATCAATATATCATGAAAATTATCAAACGATTTTGCACAATCGTCAAATCATATCAAATTTACTTTTTTTAAAAACCTCTCATCAATTAAGTCAAACACCAAGTTGAAGGTTATTATAGATACTTGTAAGGGTTTGATGGACTAAATAAATTGATCGTTTATTACTTGCTGGACTTTGTTATCATATAAAGCTTTTTTTTATCTGAACTATTCTGAACAAAAAAAAAAGAAATAATAAACACCAATACTTGCTATCACATCAAAAGCTCCCAATCATCCTTCCACCCATTGAGCAACGAAAGCTTCCTTCAACCCCACGGTCGAAGCTTCTCCCATTCAACATAGTATGTATTGCGTCTCGCGCCAAACCTGTACCTAAGCCACTCCAAACCGACTCTACTAGATACCTAGGACCCGAGTCTGCCGACCGACATAGACCGACGGCGAAGACCCAGTCATGCAAGCAGCCAGCCAGTGCCCGACCATGTGTTTCGCAATTTCTCCGGCTGCTCCACATGGCAGGCAAGAGAAGGCATCCCGCGTCCGCTGCAATCGATGGCGGCCATCCGCGCTGATGTCGATGTAATACGGACGCTCTCAGACTCTGAGAAATTGTCGCTCTCTCTCGGAGCGATTTCCCCTTCTGAAGTGAACACGAAAGCTCATACCACGGAATGAATTTATAGATGATGCATTCCTAGCATTGGTCACTTACAATCCAACATGATAATTAAAAAAAAGATACGGAACAAGTCGTCGATTAACGACGTCGAGAAAGCTCTCCTCGGCTAATCCTTAAGTTCGCAAAAAAAAATGATAATGGAGCTTTTGACTGAGTTTGTTTTAACGTCCTTGAGC
This sequence comes from Aedes albopictus, assembly GCF_035046485.1. Taxonomy (NCBI): domain Eukaryota; kingdom Metazoa; phylum Arthropoda; class Insecta; order Diptera; family Culicidae; genus Aedes; species Aedes albopictus. Next base: position 382,314,441 of record NC_085138.1, read on the forward strand.
TTGAGCTTAAGCTTGATTGACCGCCCGTGGATGCCAACTCGTTCAAAAAGTAAACAGTATTGTGGATTTAGCACTAAATTGGTGTCGGAAGTAACTTCATTGACTTCCGCTGCCTTTCCTATGCGTTAAACATAACGTTGGAAGTAGTGCGCTGTATAGAACATCAGATTTACTATACAGCGCACTACTTCCGACGTTATGTTTAACGCATAGGAAAGGCAGCGGAAGTCAGTGAAGTTACTTCCGACACCAATTTGGTGCTAAATGCACAATATGTGTGGAAGATTCGGTGGCTCACTTGCCGGGAGTTGGTTAGTCGGTAAAAGGAACACAATGTGCGCAACCATTCGGAATTTCGCTTGCTGGAAGCTTATTTTTTTCATTTAGCAGATAACAGATAACCAGGTAGCGTTCGCTTTGTGTTTCGAGTTTGGGGTCATAAACCACGAGGTCATTTTTATGGAAGATTCCGAAACCATGAACGCCCCTCCTTCCGCGTGGTGTTCCGTTCATACAAAAAATTTAAAATTTCTTTGGATCGCATTCAAACGTCCACCACTAGCACCCGTTTCTATATCTAGCGAAAGCGATACAGGTATAGGGAATCGCGCCACTTGGGCGGTGGCTTCTATTTTCGTCTGTTTCCCGCTATAACTCAGTCAAATTTGAACCAATTGACACAATTTTTGGAATGCAGTGAGATAGGTATAGTATCTACCCGCGCACAACATTTCAAGTCAATTGGTTCAAAATTAACTGAGATATAGTGGCAAACAGACGAATATAGGCCATCGCCCAAGTGGCGCGATACCCTACCTCGATTTAGTGGACATTTCAATTTTTGAAATGTCTATAAAATCGAAGCAAAAATTTTATTTTATTTTTATTTAAATTGTATACCAAAATGTGCCAAAACATATACAAACTGCATGAAAATTGAGTTTTCGATAAAAGGCTCGGAGTTTTTGGTATATATTAGTAATTCTCGCTAAGTAACGAATAAACCACTATCTTGCTATTTTGTTACGATCGAAATCTTTTGTCCAAAACTATGTATGGTTTTTTTGAGCAATGGATACACACAATAACGTTATTTGCATATGCAATGTCCCAAAAAAAGGAAAAAAAATCAAAAATTCACTCAGGGATTCCTTTAAAAAACTTTAAAAAATCAATTTATCCTGGAATTTCTTTATGAACTGATTCATAAATTTCTCCAGGAATCCCATCTGAAATTCCTCAAGGGGTTCGGAAATTTTGAGATTCTTGACAAGCACTTGATAGAGCGTGGTTACTGGTTGTGCTATGTTTTCCGAACGATCTTTCTGTTTGAGTAGTGTAGTCTACTCGCTCGCCTTTTGTTACAATTCTGAGTTGTTTAATAAAATTAAGTGAACCCAGACTTATCAACTCTATTCCGACGGTCTCCGAATAAAACTTCCCTCAACATATCATCATGTTAAAGAATATTGTGTTCCTCCAGAAGAGTCACAAAGAATTATTGAATGAAATTTTGCATTGCTTGGCAATTGCTTCACCAATTTCTTCATGATTTTTCACAAACCATTTCAGAGATTTTATGAGAAATTCGCCCAGGGATTACTTCATAAATTCCTCTAGTTATTTATTTATAAATTTCTCTAGGCATTCGTTCGGAAAATCTTTTGGAGATTTCTTTAGAAAATCTTCCAAAAAATCTTCAGAAATTTGTAAAACATCTTTATATTTTTGTTTGCGGAAACTTGTCCGAGTAATCGGCCAAAAAATCCCTTACGGATTCTTTCAAAAAATCTTCCATGGATTTATTTAAAAATTTTATTCAGTTATTTGTTTAGAAATTCTTTATATTCTATAAATTTCATAAGGAATTCTTTTAAAGCATCTTTCATGATTTACTTTTGAAATTACTTCACTTTTTTTTCTAAAAATAAAATATTCATTAATATCAGGCATATCTTTAGACATTTATTCAGAAATTTCTCCAGAGATTCCTTAAAAATATTTCTGCCATGCCTTCATAAACTATTTTTCAGATAATGTTCCAAAAGTTCCATCAAAAATATGAACTGGGGTAACTTTGGAAAATCTTCCAAGGATTTAACCAAAAAATCCTGCAGCAATTTCTATCAAAATTTCACTGATTTCTCTAGAAGTTTCAGAAAGAGTTGTGTATGATTTTTTGTAGAAGTTCTTCCATGAATTTCTTCAGATTAACCTTTTTTTCGAGACTTTACTAGATTTTTTTTTCGAACAATCCTATGGAAATTCCTTTAAGCATTCTCTCAAACGATCCCTCTAGGATTTATTTCATAACTTACTCCGGGGTTTGCTTTAGAAATTGCATTCGAGAATTCTTTTTTAATTCTGAATTTCTGTCAGAAAAGCTTCCTGGGGTTTCTCTAGAAATTCCTTCAGAAATTCTTTAAAAAATGTGAGATTCAATCAGGAATTTTCTGCAGGAATTCCTGTAGAAACTACCCTGGAGGTTCTTTCAGAAAATCTCCCATGTCTTTTATTGTAAATTCGACTAGTAATTTCTTCAAAAATATCTCCAGATTTTCCTCCAGAGATTAAAAAAAAAATATCCATTACTTTGAAAAAAAAACTTTAAGAGATTTTTCGATAATTCTTTCATGGAGCCTAGCTGAAATCCGTCCAAGGATTCTTTTGAACAATCTTTCACGATTTCCTGTAAAAATCTTTGGGAAACTGCTCATAGATTTACTTCAAAAATTCATCCAGGAAATGCGAAAGAAAATCAGTCAGAATTGTTTTCACAAAATCTTCTAAGGATTCCTTTAGATTTAAGAATGTCATTTTGAAACTTCTCCAAGTACTCCTTAAGAAAGCCTTGCATGGATAGCTTCCAAAAATGTTGCATGGGTTCGAAAAATCTTGCATAGAATATCCAAGAAATTCAGCTACGAATTTCTTCGGATTGCTTCAATAGAGATGTTCGGATAGATTCACCAGCTACTTGCAGCAGCACTGTTTCGTGGCAGCTCAAAACTAAAATAATTGAATTTATTGTAAAAACTTGTAGATCACTCTAAATGAGGTTTAACTTACAAGAATTGGTTAATAATCCACCTACACGCCACGATTATCTTCCCAACTAATCGCTCCTCTTGTGAATCAATGTATTGTAGGCCACTAAAACCAGCTATTTCTTTCACCTAACTTCAATGTTTTTCACTTTTCAACATTTCAGTTCTAGCCTAACTACTTCATAATGAACATTGTTTATACCATACTCTCTCATTTTTTCTGATTTGTTTTTGTTTAGATTTATATTCAAACATTGCCTGCTCATTTGCCAATTGTATATACGAGGCGCTTTTGCTACTCGAATTCTGACCGCCCGTTGGGTCAGTCGTACTACCTAGCGGTGTCGTAACAAGAGATTTCTTCAGATATGTTAAAAGCATTCATCTAGAAAACCTTCCATGAAGTTTTCTAAAAAAAAATCCATGATTTTTTTAGAATATGATTCAAATTTTGAAAAAGTTCTCAATGTATCAGAATCAGAAACTTAAAACTTCTCAAAATTTTCTCAGAAGCTTTCTAAAGAACTGTCTCCACGGATTGCTTTAGGAATTCTGCAAGAGATTATTAAGGAAATTCCTTAAATTTATTCACATTCCTTTAGATATTGCTTCAAGATATATCTCTTCTAGAAATTGTTCCAAGGATTTCTTAAGAAAGTCTTAGGAAATCGTCCAAGGATTGCTTCAGAAATTTTTCTACAGATTTTGCAGACTTCTACAGAGGATTGCTATGGAAAGGCTGGAAGACACTCTTGCAGATATTCCTGCAGAAATTGACATAGAGATTTCATCAGAAATTCCGCATTTAGGCCTTTGTAGACTCATGTCAACGTTCTCGCATTCGGAACCTTAGGGACTGTCCATAAACCACGTGGTCATTTTTTTGGGACTTTTCATACCACCCCCCCCCCCCCCCCACGTGGTCATTAGTACATACAAAAAATTTTATTTGTCCTTACAAAATGGTCATTGGCCGAACCCCCCCCCCCCCATGTGGTTTATGGACAGCCCCTCAGCTTGCCATCGTGTGTAGTAGCACTTAGGCCTTTCTAAGGGACTGACTACCCGAAGAAAATTAACAGAGTAAGAAAAGGTTTGATCGATCCAGTGATTTTCGACTTCCACGATTCTAAGTATCCGTTCTTTTAAAGACTTGAATTATCCAATCAAGTGATCAGAATAATTTAAGCTTTGCAAGTGCTGCTTTCTAGAATGACCTTTCGCGGGTACATGGTTGTACGTGTTTGCACAGGAGAAATATTTTCTTCTTCGAGGAGAAAATTGAAGTCAGTCGAGTCCCACTCAGCAGTGTAGCTTTTCTTCATTGTGCTGATAAACATGGTCGCTGTGCTCTACGTTTATAATCGTGGACAATATTTTATTGTGGTAGATCATGATTGTTCGAATTTGATTTGGGTTTGATGATGCTATTTTTTGGAAAATAATTCGTTTCGAATTTTGTGGATTCAAATGTACTTAACGCTTTGCGGTCATAACAGGAATCGCAGCGGTAAACGCGAACTTCCACATAAGAAAGTTTGATACTAATATTCATTTCCTCTGCCAACCTGACTGCAAGGACTTGGCCGGCACCGTTATTGTATTGTTAAAGAGTCGTTGAAGCATGCACAGTAGCGTGGGACACCAAAAGACATTTTACTCCTGTACACTTTTTGAGTTCCTTTTTGGTCCCATATGAACTGTGCAAAATTTCAGCTCGATCGGAGAAACTATATTTTAGCGCCAGCCATTTTAAGTTTTCATACGATTTACTATGGGGAAAATCACTTTTTCAAAGAAAAATCGCCACAGGCTGCCCCTTAACCCCTAAAAATAAATCAATGAATGATTTCTGTTGGAAATTTTACGAGGAACCAACCCTCCGAAGACCGCAAAGCGATCTAAGGCATGTGGAAAAAGTTATTGACTGAGAAGCGAATGGCATGCCAACGCTGTTTAACATGTAAGGAATAACAATAAATAATAAAATCTCGTCATTTTATCGATCGGGTGAGGCTTAATAACTTTTTCCACGAACGGTTTGCATCGGTTTGCGGTCTTCGGAGGTCTGATTCCTCGTGAAGTTTTCTACAGAAATCATTCATCGACTTATTTTTTGGGATCTAGGGGTGACTCCTAGCGATTTTTCTTTGCAGATGTAAAATTTCCCCATAGTAAATCGTATGAAAAACTAAGAATGGCGGGCGCTAAAATATAGTTTTTCCGATCGATCTGAAATTTTGCACAGTTGATATGGGACCAAAGTGGAACTCAAAGAGTATACAGGAGTTAGAGTTTTTCCTTTTTTTGTATTTTCCCATATAAACCGTGTACCAGGCTAATGCACAGTGAGAAAGTTGACCACTCGCAGTCAATTATTCAGTTAATTCATTGTGCAACTGTCATTGGTTCGGGTCAATCACGGAGTAGCAAACATAGATGTGTGCAGTCAGTCTGAGCTAAGCCAACAGACTATAGTTATCAAGGGATTGACAGATATCACAAATGACATTAGGGGGATTCACTGAACAGCGTAAACTGATTAAACTGATTTAACGTCGCGATCACCAAGGCAATCTTTGATTATTTCATTCGCAAAATCGTGAAACATTTCAAATAAGCAGAAAATCATGGCTTACGCAGCAATTTAATCTGTTTCGTGAGTACCCCTATTATCGATTCTAATCCAGATTCAAAATCGAAATCTACGCCCAAAAATGAACAAAAAACCCAAAGTTTCATCATTCTGTTTATGAAAATTAAAACCGTTATATTTGACTGAGTGTGTTTTTGGAGGCAAAATCGAAATGCCGCTTTTTTCATTCGGATCGGCCGCGTCGTCGTCGTCGTCGTCAATTTGAATGTCCACATCATCGTACCCGTGTGGAGTTTTAGCGGTTCAATGTGTTTCGGAGAAGAGGCCAGTTAGTGGTAGATGCTGCAGCACATACGCACTGGACACTTCGAAGGATGTTTATTGGTGAGCTCGTTCCATTTTATCATAATAATTAATGCTAAAGGATGCATAAAATTCTGCTCTGGTTTTTGTGTATATATCTAACAAATATTGAAAAGTTCGTCACGTCATGTGTCGGCGCTAGTTTCCAATGTACATTTAGTTGATAATGAATATTTTTCGTTTTTTACATGTACACAAAAATTTTAATGGTTCGTCACACAGAAAAAAACTGTTGTATAATATTACATCTGAACTGCTGCAACCCGATCCATCCGTCGGTTGCATGAATATTGCAAAGGGCGTTGTACACATAAGAACAAAAGATTTTACATCAAAACGATGTAATCGTACAAAGGAATCGTGATTACATTGATTATTTAGTAAATCGGAATGAGTTACATCGGGCGGGTTGCATTTATGTTTTGCTGTGCATCTTCGGTGTCGACATTTGTAGTATTTTAGTCAAAATGAATAAATGTCTTGACTCAAATAAAGGTTGCATGAATCACATCACTTACCAAAGTGAATCCAAATCATGTGACTCTTCCCCTCCCCACTAACAAAAACTCCTTCCCGTGACAGTCGTGGAGAGGATGAGGTGATCTCGGTCTCTAGTAGCAACGTTCGTCACACTTACATTCCTTCCCTTCCTCGATGACCGTAAGGACGTGGCCGGCGCCGTTATTGACTAATAAAGTTTGGAATTCTCGAACTGTGCACATTAAGATCGGTAGCTACTCCCAAGCTCCGTTTGTAGATTCCTTGTGCAATTTCGATTGTTCTGGTCAATCACGGAGTAGCAACAACTAATTGTACGGTCATCTATGCTCATGCTCATTAAAACCGTTATATTTGACTACCAACACAAAGATATGAGAACGAAAAAAATGTATTGAATCGACAATTTGACTGCATCCATTTATTGGCAAAGTACCCCTATTTTGTATCCACCATGCACCATCCTCCATCGCAATTCATCGCCAGTGAACCAACTTTCTCCCTCTCTGGTCGCCACATTTCGCCATGCATGCCTACGCACAATCCGCTTCTCTCGCAAATTTTCTCGCTCTCCCAAAGGGGGGTTCATTTTTATGTTTTTCCTTCTTCTCGCTCCGACCAACAACCCGTCCAACCACCCATCGACCATAGCTCTGGCACTGCTCTCGCTGCTGTCCCGTCTCCACCACCTCATTATTGGGGCAGTCCCGTCGTCTTCGTCGTCCACCGCGCCGCCACCACCGCCACCGCTCCCCTAAAATCATCCACCCGTCCTTCCTCCTCGCTCGCTGCTCCCGTACCCAGCCCGCATCGCATTGTGGGGCGACCGGGTTTTCTTCGGGGGGTTTCTCTGCTGCTTCGCACACGCTGACTCCGATTGGGGACGGTGGAGCAGAGCCCCTTGCAGAGGTACCCTCTCGTCGGTCGGTTCGGTACGAGAGTTGGACGACGGTTGGTTGGTTGGGAGGTAAACGTTCGCCACCAGACGATGGTGGGTTTCAGTTTAGTTTTTGTTTCGGTTCGCGCATCATGTGGAAAAGCCGCGGTCCGCGCCCCGAACCACTAGGAACAGCAGCAGAATAGGAGAGCAGAGCGAACCGGAGACGAAGACGAAAAAGACGGAGGATATCGTGAAGAAGCATCGGCATCATCGAGTTTTCGCGCGAGGGCGACATTATCCTGTGCGAGGTATCCTGTGGAAGTACGGAAGGAAGATCCACGCCGCGCGGTGGACTGCTTCTTTTTTTGGTTGTGGGAGAGTGAGACTTCGTGCCGATAGAACGGGATATCCTTTGGTGAGGACCGGGACCGTAGAACGAGACCAGCTGCGTCGACGAAAGGATACGGATCGGTGTCGATGCCGAACCAGTGTGGGATTGGGCTACTGGGAGCTGTGAGTGAACTACCCTGAGCAGGACACAACCTAGGATCTAAGGCGGATAAGTTGTTCAAAAATACCTCAATTGTGTAGAAGAGCAAGCACGACATTGACGAAGGACGAAGCATTACGAAGGATTACAGTGATTCAGGTTACGAGGAAGAAACGAAGCAAAACCCTAAACTGTGATAAAGTGAAACTCAAGAAAATTTCGCAAGGAATAACCGGATAAAGTGCAGAAGTCATTCCCAAAAAATCGATTTTTATTTATTCGGCAGAAGCAAACACAAATCAAAAGTTCGAAGAAACAACCGGAAACCTCAAAGTACAAAAGCAGATGAATTTATTTTAATAGGTGTAACAGAAAAGCAAAATTTTCGGAATTTTCTATTGACGAAGAAAAGTGAAAAATACACTATAAAAATAATTCGGTGAAAGGAAGAGAATCCTCCCATACGGCAAGAGCAATCCGCGAGAGAAAGTGAGAAGTATCCAGTGACACAGTTCTATTCCAAGAATTTCTGTAAACTCAAAAAGTGTAATTCAAATTTCCCAGAAATTCCAACATCGAAGCAGAATTTCAAAACCCTAAAAAACAAACCCAAGTGTCGGAAAATATTCAACCTCATCAACCAGAAAAAAAAATCACCAAAATCCATTACCCGCGTGTGCGTAAGTGTTCGAGTGCGTTCATCCATCACCATCCGTTGTGGTTGGTAGCTGTCCAGCAGATCTTGTCCCCGGAGCTGGTCGCAACGCCCTCCACGCCGAACTCCTCGCGCGAAATTCCGCCTGTGGAACCCAATTTTGTGTAATCCTCCCCCGACCAATACAGAGAGAACGAGTGAGAGAGTGTGTAAGAGCGTAAAAGACCCCCGCGCGCACCAGGACACTGTGCCACTTCGCGAAGATCCTTCGCAGGGAAAAGTGCCTCTCCTGTTTCCGCGCACCTCGACCCTACGCGAACCGCAAGCCACGTGGACTCCTCACCGGGCCCCAACTTGGACTAAGACCCAACCAGTGCCAGTGGTAGTGTTCTACAGCGGACCGGATCCTGCCAACAACTGAGGATTGCAGTTCTTTAAAAAGGTGCGTTACAATGAAATCACAATTTATTCAGAATGTCCTGAAGAAGTTCTAAAATAACAGTTCGATTGAACATCCCCTGCTATCGATTGAAGCTACCCTCAGGGGTGGCACTTTCTTCTTTCAACCCCAAACTGGGATCTGTTTTGGTTTCCGTCTCCTTTGTGTGCCTTTGTCCTTTCTACGGGGGAGGGTTCAGGACTCGAAGGGAGACGAGCCCGGCCGGAACACCATTCGGTCTTCTTACGGTTTTCGCTCGTAGTCTTGACTTCGCATATCGTTGACGATTTCAGAACGAAGCAACGTCAGACGTCATTGAGTTAGTAGAGTATCTATGCGGGGCCCGGTTTAGCTGGAAATGTTAAAGACCAACATCACTTACATCTATCTACAACACAGCACAGAGAGCTCACTGTTGAGAGAGAGAAAAAGAGAGATAACAAGTCGGTGTGGTGCCCCAAAGTGAAAGTGAAGCTGAGGCGGCAGGAACAACCGACCTAGTTCTGGAGTCTTACATACCTACCTACTGCCAGTTAGTGCTAGCAGCAGTGATGAGTACAACAAAGTGGGATCGGGCTGAAGCCAGTAGGTAGTAGTGCGCGGTAATGTACTAGCTGAGGCTTATGTATTGTACATGAATGGGAAGTCATGGGAATTAAATTGTTCGCTGCCAGTGAGTAATAAGGTTGATTTGATGAATAACCTTATTTTGGGTTGTGATGATACAATTTGAGGGGAATCTTTTTCGTATTACGAGAAAGCTGTTAAATTTCACTAAGGATTTGAGGTGATAAATGATGAAAATGCAACTCTTAGATTACATTTCAATATTATTTTACTCTCTACGTTGATTACGCTTCACTTGTATGAGGTTTATTGCATACTTTAAGTTGTTTTACTAATATTCATCAAATCAAAATTAGCTATAATTTTGTTTTCTTTGATCATATTCAAATGTTTGCCAAAAATCAATATATCCCCAGGTAACCAATAAGCATTTGAATAAGCCGTATTTCTGTTTTATATCTGCACTAGCTGACCCGGCAAACCTTCTATTGCCCATTCAAAGTTTGGTTGTGTAGGTTTTCTTTACAACAACTTAAAAGCATAGACTGTTTTACTGTTCACCGCATCGACCAATATGGCGCTACCTTCTAATGCACTAAATCGCTTAAGTATTACATAGCGAATAACATCTAAAATAAATTTCTCGAAGCAGAAATTATTTTGAGAAAAAATATTTGGTAGCGGCAATGCACAATGATAACTGCTTTTCGTCATATAAAACTAAATGATTTCACTACTACTTATCAACTGTGAACGTGCTCCATGCGGGTAGCCCATCGTCTTTAACTTTGATGATTTTAAATTTCTTCTCAAGATTAGTACTTTCATATTTTTTTTTCTAACGTTTTGTTTATTTTCCCGAGTTTTACTACATATTAACACATTTTGATGGCTAATTGAACAGTGCAAAAATTATGCCGATCGTTTTATTTATTCATTTGTTATTTGGCTACAAAGGGTGTGCAAACTCATACGGATTGCTCCAGGGACACGTCATCTTCCATTCGGGACGTTTGTTCCAATCTGTTTTCACAATATTTCATTCTTGACCAAGCAGAAGTTCTAACATCTATCAGCATATGATTCATACCTGAGAAACACACATTTTTTGTTTTAATTGCCTTAATAAATCACTTGATTTTTTTAAGAGAAGGCTCACTTATATCAGTTTAATGCGAAAGAACAGCCTATATTTAAAAGAAGGAAAAATCTCAGATGAAGTATGCAATTGGGCTGCCAATCTACATATTATCAGTGTAAATGAAGAGGACATTAGAGTTCAACCGCCACAAACGACACAACCGTTCAGAAAAACTTTTGATGAAAGGAAACATTTCTGGGATAATTTTCAGAAGTTTTTCCACAAATAAATACAACACAGAGTGACTTGGAAGAATATTCTATTTAAAAAAAGGATGAATGTCAGATGGAGTGAACAGTATAAGCAGCAGGAAGTGGCAAAGACGGAATGATGACCATTTGGCCTTATGACTAAAAGGTCAATAACCATAAGACCTAATGTTCATTCGGCTTCATAACCTTTGGCCAAACTGATGTCGACCGTACGTCATTTCCGAGTTATGCAAAAATGTTTGTTCCATTTGCATGTTTGCTTCCTCCCCTTCCAGAAGGTTATGCAACATCATAGAGACATTAGGTGCTTCCACATGCCAAATCTGTCCAAAACGCTATTCAAATCGGAACAACTCTGAGAAACGCTGAGTTATATTATTGATCAAAATCCATTCATAAACGTCTCGATGATTTCAAGAATTGAGTATGACTGCTCGATTTTTACTGGTGTCAGACACTTCGGAAAAAAAAACTTTGGCTATATCTGTATTTCTCCTAGTGCCAAATTAAGATTCCTTTGCTTTATTACTGTTCATATTATGCAGAAATTTCTGATAATTTAGGGGGCGGTCCTTCCAGAAATAAGTGATCGTACATGCCTTTTGCAACGTAGCTTGCCGGCAAACTTTCTAATCCTTAAGTTTGTTTTTTTTTACATGATTATTTCTCAAGTTATGCAGCAATTTCCATTCCATTGGGAGGCATCTTTCTCATAAAAGGGATGGGTCGCAACCCACTTTAAACATATGTGTTGCCTTCTAAAACCTTAGCATGCCTCAGGCTACCTACAATTTCCTGATCTTGATCCAACTGCAGTGTGTAACAGCAGTTCAGCGTTTTAAAACTTAAACGGCCAACTTAAACGGCCAATTATGTACTTTCTTATAGTCACATTTTTGAACTCAAATATTCTGGAACAACAACTGGAGGCATCCGTGGAGGAATTCTTCAATGATTTCATGGAGGGAGCCCTAGAGGAATACGCGAAGGAAATTTGAATAGAAAATACTTAGAGGAATTTATGGTAGAAACTGTTGATTAATCTATGTATGGAATTCTGGAGGAATCCGTTAAAGAGCCGAAATCGCTGCATTCATCTGTCTGTGGTTCCATAGCCAAATTTCTTGAGAAATGTATGGGCTAATACTGGAGCAAATCAATGAAAAAAACTTGAGAACGCCGTAAATGATTTCCTTGAAGAATCAAATCAAGTGTTCTGAATCACTTGAATCATATGAATCTAAATATCAACCGTAGAAACATTTCTTGTTTTTTTAAACCTTTGTATGCCAAATTTTGTTCAATTTGCTTAACTGCTTCTCTAAGCATTTCTAGTTATACAGAATTTGTATGGAAGACTTCCTTTTCAAAAAGGGGGGGGGGGGTCTCACACTTCTGGTTATCATAGAAATCTTTCTTGCCTTCTAAAACCTCAATATGCCAGACTTTGCTCCATTTGCTCGATTGGTTCTCGAGCTATACAGAATTTTCCGTTTAATTTGTATGAGAGCCCCCCTTCTCAAATTCGGGAGGGGACTCACATGACCATACACATATTTCTATAAACTATCACAGATCAAAATTGGTTCCTTTTGCTTGAGTTGTTCTTGAGTTATGCAGAAATGTAACGGAAATTTGAATGGGAGCCCCCCTTTCCAGATGGGATGGGTCTCAAACCATCCTTCCCCGTCCCATTTTCACGTTGTTCGGTCCAATAGTTTCCGAGTCTATAAGGGTCAGATAGACAGACAGTAATCCATTTTTATATATTTAGATATATATACCACAGAGTAAAAGGGTCAAGTACCGATGTAAATGTTTTGTCGTTACCAAAATAGAAATATACCTAGCTGGCTGAAAGATTACATTAAAAAGTGGAATTGAAAAATTAAAAAAAAAAATAATAAATAGAGCGTCAATTTCCCAAATTATGTAATTTTTGCAATCAGGCGTCAAAGACGTGTTTGACAGTCAGTGTAGTGATAAAGGTGGTAATCAGATTTGAAACACGGAACAAACCCCATCCAACACCTTTGGCTCCCCCCACCCCCAGCCCTTTGCATGTGCTAAGTAGGTGTTTAGGTAAAACCCTGCTTAGGTAATAATAATGTTCTTTAAAGTATATTGTAGCCTCTTGTTGGACCTAAATTAGGTTCCACCATCCAGCGTACGGCTCGGTCCGCGGAACCAGGATTGGTTCCCGTGCCTTACGGTAAAGGATTTCTTTCTCCAAGGAGGATCATCTCGGGTAAAAGTTTAAAATGCAAAGGAGGTTTTCCCCTCTCGGCCGTCCAAGGTGACGAAACCACTGCCGGCCGATTGCGCCTAAGAGTGAAGACGCCTGCATCCGCTCTCTAACAACGCCGGCTGGCCCGTCGGCCGAGTTCAGGCCTAGACACCGGTCGCCTAGCCATCCGGCAAGATTTCCGACCGCACAGCTCGGCTAATGAACGCGATACCACCGAATAGATTAGTACACATTTTTACAAATTTTCACTAAATTATTTCACCGGGCAACACGCACACGCCACAAAATTGGACATTTGTATCGCGAAAGAGTGCCTTGAGTCGCCCCAGCACTAATTGTCGATTCGTTTCAGCCCTTTCAAATTTGACAATCATTTCAGCGCCGCACTCTAGATTGGTTTTGTTTGCGACGGTGTTGAACTTCTCTCCCAGGCTCCCAGCTCATTTCCGGTTCATTTGTATGGAAGCCCCCAGTTCCCGAGACCGGAGAGGTCTCACACCAAGCTAAGAACCTTCCCCGGCCTCAAACATACCCGCATACAAAATTTCACACCGATCGGTTCAGTAGTTTCTGAATGCATAGCGGTCAGATAGACAGACAGACAGACAGACAGACAGACAGACAGACAGACGGAAATTCATTTTTATATATATAGATTTGACCTGCTTACTGCCGTATGATAGCAGTTCGACGGCTAAACTGCCCTATATTAGCAATTGAAATGCTACTTAAAATCTGACAGCAGTTATGTAGCATTTCAGATGCACGGTATGCTTTGGTCAACAAGCAGCATAACTGCTACATTAGTGCCATAAACTGCTAAGTGGGAAGAGTGATGCTGAACCCACAACACATTTCCACTTTTCAATTTACGTGCCCCGGCTGTAGATGCCATTATCATTCGCTTGTCCTGTCATTTATAGAGTAGCAACTAAAAAAACATGCTTTGGCAAATAAATTCCATGGTTTTGGCTACTTTCCAATGCTCGATTTATTTAATTATCAGCACATGCTGGGTACATAGCATATCTCACGAAGCTACTGCCGGTGTAATATTCAAGCTTTAAATTGATCAAAAAACCAACGCACATTATCTAATCATCTATAGCTTACATCGTAGCGAGGTTCAGCACCATCGTCAACCCGAGGATCGAGGGATCAAATCCCAATTTCGCCGAAATCAGAAAAAAAAACAAGAACAGAATTTCAAAACGTGCCCCCAAGCCTCAAAAGTTACACAGGAGAGTGAAGATAAAAATAGAAGAGAAAGAGAGGCCGTAAAATGGGCAGGGGAAATTTTTTGTTTTTATTTTTGACAATCTGGGGGGTAGGAAATTTAAGCATTAAATCAGCCGTATATTGGGCCAAAACCTGCATTTAGTTAGCACTTATGGCGCATATGGGGCAAATCAGCATTTAATGACCTGCCGTAAAGGCGCATATAGTGCCGAAATAATGCCATTTTCACTGCTTATTGGTTACCTGGGTCCATATAAATTAAAATGGAATGGTGTTTGTATGTCACGAATAAGCTCGGGAACGGGCCAACGGATCTACACCATTCTTTCAGTGTTTCATTCGTACCAGGCTCCGACGTGTTCGTGCGAAATATAATTGGGAAAATCGACCGGGAACGCACCGAAAACGAGAATGTTTGAAATTCCATTTTGCGGGCCATTTTTCTGTGGAGCTGCATGTCAAAAAACACAAGTAGGCAGGCAGAACGACGTTTGCCGGGACAGCTAGTTAGTCATAAATATCCAGAATTTCATTTCAATCGGTTCAATGAATCCTGTTGTATAGCAGTTTAACGCACAGTTTTCAAACTTGAATCATATGGAAAGAACCTCTCTAACTTCATATAAAGCATACTGGAAAAAACTTGTGTAGATGCCAATCCACGAAGCCAAAGCCGAAAGAGAGATGAGTTTGGGAAATTGGAGTGTTCACGGTGCGGCTTCGAAGACAGTTTGACTTTCTGTTCCGCAGAATCATTATTTGTTCAGTGGCTTAGTTGGTTAAAGCGCCGGTCTAGCGAATACGGAGTCGTGGGTTCGAATCCCACCAGAACGCGTTTTTTTTTCAAAAATTTCATCTCTCAATTTGTCAATCAGCAACATTTCGTGCCTTCGAATTATGTACAAGTTTTTCCAGTATGTTTCAGACATACCAGCAAATCTGGTAAAATGCCAGTAGAATGGGCAATATGCGTCATTGTGCTTCATATAAAGTTATCCAATCGAGATCTAACTGATATGCCTGAGAGACCAAACAACATTGCCAAATACACCAACTTTCTAAGCGATAAGAGCTCTCAGATTCGGCCATGAAATTCCCCATTTGAAAATCCTGCGAAAATTTCTTCAAGAGTTCTGAACTATCTAAGAAACTTCTAAAAATTTCTGGAAATAATTCCAAGAAAATCTCCTGGGGGAATATGAAGATATCTTGAAAGGAATTCCAAAAATAATTTCATGGGAAGAAATTCCAAAAAGAATTACCGATGGAATTCCAAAAAAAAAATGCCAAACCCTCAGGAACTGCCAAAGGAATACTAAAAACCAAAGGAATTTAAGTACTGAACGGATTGCAAAAAAAAATACGAAGGGATTCCCATGGGAATTCCTAAATAAAATGCTACAGGTATTTGCGAAACAATAACCGAAGGAATCTCTGCATAAGAGATTTCCAGAGTAATTGCTGAAAAAGTAAAAAAAAAAATCCGACAAATTCTTGTGAAATTACAGAAAATAATCACTAAATTCCGAAGTAAGTGCTACAGTTATGACAAAATTATTGAAATTGCCGAAAAAGATCCTGAAGAAATTGTTGAAGGATCTGCCGCATGAGTTTTCCAATGAATTTCTGAAGAAGCTTCCATTATAGATTCCAAAAGAATTATCATAGAAATTACAAAAAAAAAATCCTTAGAATAATTGCAAGGAATTCTAGAAAAAAAAAACACAATAAACTCCGAATATATTACCGAAGATCACGTTGTACTACATTTCGAAGGGGATACATTCCGGAAATCTGACAATTTTTTAAAGACGTAATTCAAATCGTTCTTAGACTTGTACAAAATGATCTAGTACTCAACATCAATTTGATCAACGTTATTGGACGATATGAACGACGTCACATGTTTAGGTCCAAAATTGATGTTAACATAGGTAACTAGCCTGTCTTGTGAAATTGTATGCCGTGCCCAAAGACATTTTCAAAGAATGTATTCAAAACCACTTCTAAGAGGATAGCCAGAGAATTTTCAATACTGATTGGATTTTCAAAAGAATTTATAATAAATCGCCGAAAGAATTGCCAACGAGAATTCTCCTGGGTGTTTTTACCGGAATCTCTAAGAGTCATACCGGGAAACCCTCAAGAAGTTCCGCTGTGAATTCCTCTAGTAGGGTCACCAGAAATCAGTCTAGAAGTTCCATTGGGAATCCCTTTAGGAGTTGCACCGGATCTTCAAGGTGCTTCGCCGGGAATTCCTATAGAATTTCCACTAGGAATATTTCTAAGGCTCCACCGGAAATTCTTTTAGAAGATCCACCAGCAGTTCCGTCGAAAATTCCTCCAGAAGGGTGTCTACCAAGAATTCCTGTTTGAGTTCCAATTGGAATTCTTCCAGTAGTTTCACAATAAACTCTTGGGGTTCCATCGGGTTTTCACTGGAAATTCATTTAAGTGTTCCTCCGGGATATCCTATAGAGTTCCACCTTGATGGATTCCCAGTGGAGTTGCTTCTGGAATTCCTCTAAAAGCTCCACCACAAAACTCCTAAGCTAAAGCTATTCCAGAAAAAAAAATCCCTGAACTATTCCCGAAGAAACTGCTGAAGAAATTCCCGGAGGAACTCCACTAGGAATGCCCGAAAGAAATTCTAAGGAAGTTCTCGAAGAAGTTCCTTAAGAGAATAATCTGATGAACTCCTGGATAATGTTTCAAAGGAAGTCTCGGAAATACTCCTAAAAATTCCTTAAGGGAACTCCTGAAAGAATTTTCAGAAAAACTTCTAAAGAAATTCCCGAAGGAACTTTTGAAGAAATCCTGGAAAAAATCCGCCACGAAGAAACTTACCAAGAAAATCTCAAACTTTTAAGAAAAACTCGGTGTAACTCATTGGGGTATTCCCATTGAAACTCCTAGAGAAATTTTTGTAAAAGGTTTTGGAGGGTTTTATGGAGGAACTCCTGGAAAAAAAATCACCCATGAACTCTTAAAGCAACATCCATAGGAATTTTGAGGAAATTCTGGAAATAATTCTAAGCAAAACTCCTGGAGGAATTTCTGTAGAGAAGTTTCTGAAAGAAACCCGGGTGAAATTTCTTAAGGAACCGCTGAAAGAACTCCTAAACATACCTCAAAAGAAATGTTTCCAAGATTTTTTTTTCTTGCACTTATGAGAGGAAGTCCTTTGGAAATTTTTGACAACCAACATCCAGGAGGAATTTTTCATGGAATCATTGAGGAAATTTCTGAAGAAAAGGTTTTTTTAGTAATCGCTAATACCTGGAGGAACTGAAGAACCCTCTCACAGGTACTCCAAATAGTATTACTAGAAAACATCCTTGAGAAGTGCCAAGGGATAAAGTTTTTAAAAACTTGTGAAAAACTTCCTGCGGAAACCCTTAAAAGAAAAGTTCTACAAGAAACCCTTAGAAGAATTCCAACATTTTTTTTTTTTTGAGAAATGTCTACAGGAATTCCAGGAAAAATCCCTAAGAAAAATTGTTGAAATTTTTTTTAATAGAATCCCTGGAAGAAGTCCTTTACAAATTTTCGAAGGAATACATGCACGAATTTCTGAATACATCATTGCAGAAATTTTTTAAAAATCCCTGAGAGAATCATTGGAAAAATTCCCATTGACTAGTTCCAAGAAGGATCTTTTGAGATTTTTTTGAGAAACTCCTGAAAAAATTAATCCCATGAAAAATTTCTTGGGGAATTCTTGAAAGATTTATTCGACTATCTTTCGAAGCAATACATGGATAGCAAGGCCTAGTGATTTAACCATGACAGTACCGTGGTTCTGTGGGACACAGCTGTAGGCTACAACTTTGCCTTATCTCACATTTTTCAAATAAAATTGACAAAAACAAATAAAAAGAAATCAAACTGTTGAGTTTTTCCACTTCTGAAAACTAGGAAGCTTAAAGCAATCATAGAACGAAGTCAAACCTTGCATTTTCAAAAGCGCAAATCTTAAAACCAAATGACGGATCGCCTTGAAAAGTTGATCGATTACACTTGCAGGTGACCAATCGATCAACTTTTCAGCGCAGTACGATACTTGGTTATTCAGATTTGTGCTTTTGAAAATTCGAGGTGTGACTTCGTACTATAATCACCTTCACTGATAAGAACAAAGATTTTTTTTCATTTGTATGTATTTTAACTTAAGGTTATTCTACACTCTGATACCAAGATGTCAATTGATAGAAAACTTAACCCTCTAATGGATACCTGGGGTCCATTGGACCCCAGAGCCACTTTGAAGTGGTCGCAAAAAAGTTTGGATTGACACATCGGTCCCGTTTTCACAGTACCTTCAAACTACACCGCGATGAGTTATGTGTGCAAAAATAACAAATATTTCATGGCATACTATAGATTATTTTTTATGTCAAAGTTGAACCGGGCGATTTTGGTCCCCTGGGGTCCATTGGACCCCACGACACGAATGATTGTATCTTGTGATCGTCACTTCCTAGAATAATGCTGTCTTCGACAAAATTGTTCAATAGACCAAGGGCAATCTTGTGACGAACACATTGAATTGGAATTAGCCCAGTAGGTGGCGCTATTGTTTATTCAAATTATGGATTGAAAGTTAAATTTAGCTTGAATATCTTGAGAATCGGAATGTATAGAAAGTTTGTGTCTTCGGCAAAAGTGTTCAATACATCAAGGATTATTTGGTAGTGAAAATTATTTTAAAGTTTTTCTGCAAAATGGCGCTAATTAGTTCGTATATGCCCAGCATCCTAGATTACCGAGTGGCAAGCGTCCACAAATAAGTACGCTTCTTTTGAAGTAAATATCTTGAGAATAACACAATATAATTACATTCTGTTCACAATACCAATACTTCCAATTTGGTGGATAATTTACTTCAGAATCGACTCACCCGGATACCTCCAGGAATACCTCCCAAAATTTCTGAAGGAACTCCTACCAGGATTCTTCCAGAAATTAATACAGGGATTCTTTCAGTAATTCCGCCCGAGGTTCCTCTACGATACATCTGGGAAATCCACTTAAAAGCCCTCCGGAAATGACTCCCAAAACTACTTCTGGAATTCCACCAGGGATTCAACTAGGAATTCGTAAAAGGATTCTTCCACAAATGCTTTCCGAGATTCCTCCACGAATTCCTCCCAGAATTTCTTCAGGAATTTGTCTCCGAATTGCTCCCGGGTTTTCTCCACAATTTCCTCCCGGGTTTCCTGCATGAGTTTTTCTAGGAAATCCACTTGAAATTCCTCCTGGGATTTCTTCAGGAATTCTTACCGGTATTTCTCAACGAATTTCTCCCGGGATTCCTCCAAGAATTCTTCCTGGCATTCCTCCAGGAATTGCTCCGGGGGTTGCTTCAGGAATTCTTACCGGTATTTCTCAACGAATTTCTCCCGGGATTCCTCCAAGAATTCTTCCTGGCATTCCTCCAGGAATTCCTCTCGGGATTCTTTCAGGAATTTCTCCCGAGATTCTCCAGAAATTTCTCCCGAGATTCCTCTAGGAGTTGCTCTCGAGATTCCTCTAGGAATTTCTTCCAGGATTCCTCCAGGAACTCCTCACGGGATTCCTCCAGGAATTTCTCTCCAGGAGTTCCTCCCGGTTACGGGAAGGAAACGTTAAAATTTACATTCCATTTTATTCGATTTTTCATGAAAATATATCCAAGCCTATATTAAAATATCCAACCCTATAGAAAATTGTCTCGAAAGCTTTGCAAGGATTCAATTTTTCTAGCGTTGACAACACTAGCGTCACCTATGCGGCAAGTTGCTACAATTAGTGGTGAGTACGCATATCTACATAAAATTTATATTCACCATCGACAACAGCGTGGGAACATTGAGATAGCAGCGCCACCACGATGTTGCCACTTGTGTTGCCATTTCAAATGAACGTTTAATTCCTTACACAGTTTTGAAACTGAGCTTGGATGTCTGATCTCTGTGCTTGTATGGAACGTTCTCTGCAAGCCTCATCCTGTATTTTCAGAAAGCAATGGAAAATTGTGTAGATTAGGATCAAAGTATAATTCCATATGCTTTCCAAGGTGCAGACAACTGTAAGGGGCCGTCCATAGATGAAGTGGCATTTTAGGGTGGTGGGGAGAGTCTCTGATTATGCTACGAGCCATGTATTAGGTATGGGAAAATAGGGGAAGAAGGGGGGTGTCAAAAATCGTCAAAAAAATGCTACGCCATTTATGGATGGCCTCTAACCAAGCGATCTGTCAATTCGTTTAGCCAAACGAGATTTACGGAACGATAACGACTGTGGGTTGTGTGACGTCATTTTCTATTAGTACACACTAAATTCACTATAAAACACTCTAAAATTGCGTAATTCAACTATTTCTCCCCAAGTCTGTAGATTATATAGTGTCTATATTCGGTAGGTCCATGTCCTGCCAAATAACAGCTGTAGACACCATCTCTATAAATAATAAGCATCCCGCACCAGCGTCTCCCAATAGGAGAGTTCGTATCAAATGGCTCATCAACTGAACATTTTTGACCTACCCAACAACTAAGACACCATTTTTCTAAGAAATCAGGATCCCGAGATATTATGAGATAAAAAATGTGCATGCTATCTAGCACTGCCTAATGGTGGAATATCGAATCAAACGGTCCATAATCTATAAGTTCTTGACCAACCAAACAACTTTGCCGAAGACATCAACTATATAAGTAATCAGGATCCTGAGATATACAGGGTGTTAGGTTCCTGAATGCAAACTTTTTAAGGGGTGATAGAGGACCAACAAAACGATAAGAGATAGAAGTTTGATGTCAAAGAACGAATTGTAAAGTGTAACATAGGCCACAACTTTGCCTAAGAAAGAATTTTAATTAATTATTCATGTTTCAAAGATAATTGACAAAAAACAATTAAAATTCACTATTTTTAGCTATTTTGCTCTAGAAAACTTAGTTATTTAACTAAATCAATCGATTCAAAGATGCTATTTGATAGAAAATTTAGTAATTTTTCGAATAAGGGTAAAAAAACTTCGATAAGTTTGACCATTTTCAAGTTATTGCCAGTTAAGGCAATAAGAGTCAAAAACATGGGGAGTTCAATAACTACGCAACGGTTGAGATTTGAACATATGCTTAGAACAATTTTTTTCACCATTTATGGTCCTCTATCACCCCTTAAAAAGTTTGCACTCAGGAACCTAACACCCTGTATGAGATTTAAATTTTAATAGTGTTACGTCTGTTTGTCTCTGATTCCTCTTGGGTTTATTCAAATATTACGAAACGCAAAATTTGACAACTTAAGGTCTCCTCCCTTCTCCGTGTAACAAGTTTTGTATGGAAAATTCTGAATGAAACGTAACACAGCGCTAGACCACCTCCCACTCCTTTGCGTTACGTAATATTTGAATGACCCCTTTTGACCCGCTGGACATATATGTCTACTCGTCTACAGCAGTGCGATTTACCCTATTGTTTCGGTACGTCTTGTCCTTGTCCGCTTGTTTAGGTACGTTATATCCTGTAGATTGGGGTCATTTTTCAATGCTCACTAGCACCACCTAGCGGAAACTTCCCGAACTAAATTGTTCATCACTAGATAGGCCTTGACTTTCCTAACATCTTTGCTGAAAACATCACCCTTTTAAAAAGTAAGGATCACGAGATACGCGAGAATATATGTTGGGGTCCAATGGACCCCAGGGTCCCAAAACGGACCTTCATTTAAGGTATCCTCTTGAGGGTTAATAATCTTCAAAATGGAGGTAAACAACCGCGATAAGTTTGACCCTTTTCAAGTTATAGCCAGTTTAAGGCAAACACAGTAAAAAAAGTTCAATAACATCATAACGGTTGAGATTTGACAATATGCGTAAAACATACTTTTTATCAATTTTGATTCTTCTATATAAATATTACTCATGCTGGAAATTTCCAATATTAAATATTGAAGAATTACCAAAATAATAACCTAAAGCAGAAATACTTGGAATACTTCCGCATGATTTTATTCTACTCTTTTCCACAAGAATAACAATAACATTTATTCAAAATTCAGTTTTTAGATTTTGTTGAAAATTATTTCTCTTGAGAAACACTATTTTCACTTTTTTTTGCTGAAACTTCTTAAGGGTGCCTATCAAGGTCTAAAAGCCAAAACGTTGAAGGGTCTGAAGGTCGAAATTAAAAATAAAAAACAATAATAACTAGAAGTAATGGTCAAAAGTCAAATTATAAAAATGACGAAGAGAAACAATATCGATGACATAGAAGATTTAATAAACCCCATACACCAAATTTCATTGCATTTGGTTCATTGAATCCGGAGATGTAACAGTTCGAAGTCGGCTTTCGGATAATTATGCCTTTTCCTATAATATTTTTGATACACAACTAGTTGATCAACGTACAGTAAAAAAAATAGATTTTTGAAGCCTTTTTCAAAAAGTGGTATTTGACCATTTTTTGAAAAGTGAAAATTTTGCCTGTCCCGATCATTTTGTCTATCACCTGTAGAATCGTTCGACTTTTCGAACTTTTAACATTTCGACCATTTGTCTCTTAAAGCTTTCGACCATTGGAAGTTTTGTCCTTTCAACTTTTCGTCGAAGTTCATTTTGAAATTTCGACAGTTTGGCAATTCTGACGAAATACACGGGTAAAATTCAAGTAAAACTTATGAATCAATTTCTGACAAAATTCTAAAGTTTTTCGAAAAAAAAATCGAAAAATTGTAAGACAAGTCCTTAATTAATTGCCCACGGCCCACCTACTACGGATGACTGACGGAGTTCTTGTTATTTGAATGCTCGCGGCAAGCCTTCATGAATGTCACAAAAGTAGTTTAAGTAAAATTTAGAACTGGTGCGGACCTGGTATGATGGTTACAACACGTGACTATCGCGCCGAAGAACTGGGATCAAGTCCCACTCCCGACAATCTCACAAAATGTGAGTTCTTCCTTCGGAAGAGAAGTAAAGCGTGGGTCCCTAGGGCTAAAAATCTCATTGTTGTAGCGATACGCCAAGAAGAAGATTTAATGATAAAGCTCAAAAACAACTTGTACCGACTTTTCGAACCCTCTAAGCAGAATACCCTCTTCGAATGAGTGTAATCAGATTACTACCTTTTAATTCCGCCATATTTTGCTTATCCTTTGACAGATACGCGTATTTCGACAACCACTGGATAACTGACGCTGAGGAAGATTACAAGTGGTAATCGAAATACGCGTATCTGTCAAAGGATAAGCAAAATATGGCGGAATTGAAAGGTACGAAATTGATTACACTCATTCTAAAAAACATGTTTATTTCTATAAAAATATCTCCTGGGGTGCGTGTACCAATTATGGCACTACCTAAGGAAAGCTGTTTATACAAAAACAACGAGAAGACCAACGAATGTCATCAATAAGTTAAAAGACAGCTTAGTTTCCATACTTAACAAGAAAAATATAGAAACGGAACCAAAACTACTTTTAGTATTGATTACAGCGTGTGCCAATGATAGGAACCCTGTACCAGTTATGGTCACATTTTTAACTTCGGTTGTTTTTCGCACTATTTGCATGTGTTCCTTATGGGGTTAGCCATAACTGGTACACTATGGCAAAAAAGGGTACAAGGAAGCCGAAATTCTAAGGAAAATGATTTATTTCTATTATGATTTGAGGAAAGTGTGGAGTTTAATTGAGTGCGACTATCTTTTGTGAAGGTGATCTGTTGTTCACAAAGTTTTTCTTGTTGATTTAAACCGTTAAAGGGTTAAAATTAACTATAGCGAATAATTGGTACTATATCCATAATTGGTACACTTACCCTACTAAGTCGAAAACAGATCCCAATAAGAGATCCTCCTTGAAACGTCTTGAACCTACCAACAATCAGAAAGCGCAACGCCCAAGGCTAGGTTCCTACCGCCCATCAAAAACGAAGCGTTTTTCTCCACATCTAATTCATAAAACATTGGGAAACCACTGCTTCGAAAATCGCCTCCACTGTCCTATGACTATGATGGTCCAGCTATCCAAATACACCTAACTGCCCTTTGCTGCGTCGTCATCCAACTACCTTCAGTTTCGAAAGAAAAAAATCCTCCCCATTCCGCCCGTCTCGCCCACTGTTCAGCACTGAACCACGATGCAATATTTAAGGGCCCAGCACCAGGCACACGCCATTTGAAGGTAATACCTATCTCGCGGGCCTGTTACTTTTGACGTGTTGTCTCTTTTCTAGCTCCATCCAAAACTCCGTTGTATTCGGCTTTCAGTTACAAATTTTGCTGCTTTTTGGACAATTGCCGCCCACTTGACCGTCGTCGAGGGGGACCACACCGTCCGGCACGGCACCACTACCCCGTGCACCGGTTAACATTTCGTTTCGATTTCAACAAAAGTCGGCCCAATTTTGGATGCACTCATTAATTATTTATTTGTTTTATTCGGTCGTTGGGTTTGTTCACCGTCCATCGCCGCAGTGGTTTTCCTCCATACCGACCTGTGGGTTTTTATTTTCAAACCAATTCATTTTTCATCGAAACAGCAGATTCCCTTCCGAACGAGCTGGCGGCGGAGCATTGAGCTCTATGGGCTGCGCGCGAGGCATTCGTTGTGGGCATTTGTGGCGACGACGGCGAAGTTTTGTGCGACGGCGTGTGGTATGTCACAATGAAGTTTTATTTTGATTCGCTGTTTTCACATTTTGTTTTCGGGGCTGGATCATAGTGAAACTCTTTTGCTGACCACAGCACGGGGGTCGTTGTTGTTGTTGAGTTGAGTCGTCGCCCGTGTTGATGGTTGAACGGTCAGCACAGCGCCAGCGTTCAGTGTTGCGATCCAGAAAGTATGAGGAGGGTCATTTATTGGAGAAAATTTGGTCCAAATATTTGGTTGAAAAACATTGCAAATTCCTTATATTTTAATTTGGAAGAAGGGGGAAAGGATGCCTAAAGCACAATTCAAGTTTCGGAATATTGCCTTCGGATGGCAATACTATTCCATGTACATAAGTGACCCGATTTTGTCAGCCCCTTTTCGGAACACATTTTTTGCTCTCTTCAAAAACTTAAGTAGTTTTTTAAACTTTTTATCTTTCTATGTTCTGCATCTCAGCTGTAGTTTGATGACAAATATTAATAAATTGCTTAAAATGTGACCGTAAGATAATGAGAGCAAAAAGTTTGTCGCAAAATGGGGCTGACAAAATCTTACTGTATTGCCATGCCATCCGAAGGCAAAATTCAAAAAGAGTTAATTTTCAGGATTTATTATTTAAAATATTCATAAACTTGAACTCCCCGAAACTCTTGTAAAAACCTTGCAACTTGTTTAATACAATCCCCTTGAAATCCTGTGAAACCTCTCTAAATCCTTCAGAAGACCACCCTGAGACTATTGTACTTTAACTAAGCCTCATGAACTCTACGAAACCCCTTAAAACGACTTACGCCTTGATATTCCTCAGAATACCCCTTTGAGGCCCCCGTAAATTTCCCTTAACCACTACTTAAATCACCATCACCTAGAGCCCCCTGGAACCACCTGATATCTATTGGAACACCTTGAAACTCGCTCAAACCTATCAGAAAATTCCAAAGACGTCCGTTAACTTCCGTCAGGAATTGTCTGGATTCTTCAGAAACCTTCTGTAAACATTCGAAACACCTTGAAACGCATTTCTTCATGACACGAATGCCGCAACCTTGAAACCCCTCACTAAGCCCCTCTTTCTTTCTAAGATATCCCATAAAGTTCCCATAAAGTTCCTGTAACTTTTTTCGAGCATTAAAAAAGTTACGAAATATGCATTGGGGTCATTATTGAACAGTGCTTTCGGGGGCATTGGCCACCGGAAACTTGCTACACAGTGCACCTAGTCTGACATTTGGAATAGCATTACATTTTGCCAACAGTTGTGGATATCTCGTGTTCTAGACCATTAAGGCGAAACTGGAAGCATTTTCTTTTTTTTCGGTTTTTGATTTTTTTATTAAATAACGAAGCAATATTTTCAAAATCGGTTTTCGTACATATGTAGAGTATGGATCAAGGTATCTTCTGAATTTTTTTGAGGTGGAAAATGTTTTCCATTTATGCAAAAACCATTTTTTTGTGAAATTTTGTTCAAAAATGGTTTCTGCAAAAACGAAAAACATTTTCCACCACAAAAAATTCAGAAGATACCTTGATCCATACTCTACATATGTACGAAAACCGATTTTGAAAATATTGCTTCATTATTTAAT
>NC_085138.1:382341551-382373401 GCF_035046485.1 Aedes albopictus
GTTATTCATTCCTGCTTGGGAAGAGCCCCTAAAACCTCCTGGGTACCCATGAAATGCCCTGAAACCCCTTGAAAGGCCCATGAAATCCTCTAGAACTCACATGAACCCTCTGAAACGCCTTGAAGCGACTCTGAAATCACCTGGCGTTCCCTGAGACCCTCTTAATCAACCCTGAGACAGCCTTAAACGCCTCTTAGACCTTATGGTACTTCCTGAAACCCCGTGGGATCCCTTTGAAGCGGCCCTCAGATTTCCCGGTACCAGCTTGAAGCCACTTGAGACCCCCTGAATCGTCTCTGCAATTTCTCTATAAACATGCCCTCTAAACGCCTATAAAAATTCCAGGAAAAACTTCTGCAAAAGTCTCGAAAATCCGTGAAAACGGGTTACGTACAAAAGGCTGAAACACGAAAGGCTGAAATAACAAAAGGCTGAATTACAAAAAGCTGAATCTTAAATGGCTGAAAATATCAAAAGGCTGAAATAACATAAGGCTGAAATAATTATTCGACTAGTTTTCAAACGGCGAACATAACAGACAAACAGACATAACACTTTAGATATTCATATCGTACACTGATATAATGATCTTTATGAAAATTTGCTAGTTGGCCGACCACTCAGCCCTGACGCTTGCATTGGTTTTGCTTGAGTTTGACATTTGACACACACTAACGCTCATTGGTTGATGATTCATTGGACGAACATGCTTCCGTTACTATGTTCGAAATCGGAAAGCGTTAGGACTGTTTTTCCGCGCTAAAGTATGCATTATTGATCGCCTACATAACTATGACAGTATTTCTCCAAAGAATAGCATATATTTGAAAGAAGGAAAAGTCTCAGCTATAATGGCAACCAATCTTCATAACAGCATGTCTCGAAAGAATAGCTCATGCTCAAAGAAGGAAAATCTCTTATTGAAATACCATCAGTCATTTTTTTGTGTTAGTTGGTATGCATCATTAGCCTCTTCACTAAGCACATTCTATGACTAGGACTCATATATGTAGCCGATCTGGTTAGCGAACGGGTAGTCATGCTGAAGGTGACGGGTTCGATTCTGCCTCGGGCCAGAAAATTTTTGTAATATTAAATTCCTTAACAACCGCGGGCATAAAGTATCTTCCTGCCTGTCACACGATATACAAATGCAAAGTGGTTATTGGCAGAGAAGGCTCTCAATTAATAACTGTTGAAATGCGTATAGAAGCTGAAAGCAGGCTTTGTCTCAGTTGGGACGTTACGCCAGAAAAAAAGAAGATGTACTATAACTCATTTCCTACATTTTTGCAATTTCAGCCTTTTGTGCATTCAGCCTTATGTTACTTTCAGCCTTTCGTGTTCAGCCTTTTGTGCATTCAGCCTTCTGAAATTCAGCCTTATGTTAGCATCCCGTGAAAACAACAATCTTAGCCTAGCCTAGCATCTTAGTCCTAGAGCCCTCAGGGACCCCCTGGAACGCCCCTAAAACGCCTCAAAACTACTTCTGGGACTCCTGAAAACCCCCTGACACTTTCTTAGGAGCCCCTGGAACCTCTTTGTACTCCCTGACACCTCAAACGCTTGTAAGACTCCTTGAAGCGCCCTTGAGGTCCCCTGGAACTCTCTATAACTTGCCCTATAAACATGTCCTCTAAACGCCTTCTGCTCACCGTTGCCATAGTTACCCTCACTATTAAATTTTCTTATGTGCAAAATTGGTTCTGAATAGCTCTCCCTCTATTTATGCAGCGCAGTGATTAAAAATGACCTGCATCGAAAGAGGTAGCTTACACACTACTTTTGTTTATTCTGAACGCTTTGTTTGTAGTATGTTCGAAAGTTGCAGTGCAGTAAATTTCTCCACGACTGCATCGAGAACTATGTAGCGCCAATACATGAAGTGACGCACTTTTCAATATTTAATGGGTGAATGCATGAAAAACAGAGCACAATGTTGTACTAAAATGTTAAATTTTATGTATCGTATGGAGTTAATCATTTTGCTAAAATGGAACGAGCTCACCGATAAATATCCATCTATGTGCCCAGTGCTTATGTACTGCGGCATCTTCCACTAACTGGCTTCGCCTCCGAAATCACACTCTGAAGACATAGTGAATTTTCTTGTTTAGTGTCATAGTCAAGTCATAGTGAACTGACAACTATTACTAAAAATATTTAACAGATAGAAGATGAACTTTATACTTTCTAAGCCTTGACTTGATGTTTTGCTCAGTTTCAACTATAAATAATAGTATACCGTGACAAAACTCCCTCACTTCCCACATAAACGTAACAAAAAAAAACTCCGCTCCCATTGTTTATCGCCCGTCTCCCAGTCCAGAGGGTCCCGAGTCGCTCGCACCCACAGAAGTCCCACGCCAATTTGCTGCGCTCGTTCACGCGCTTCCCCGTCGTAGCCGCGCCGATGCGCATCGCGCGTTCCACACTTTCTCCCATCATCACACACCGCCACACAACAGCCAGCAGCATTAATACCTAGTGTGTAGTAGATCAGAATTGTTGTTACCGACCGACACACCAAACGCAACGAGCTTAGGATGCGGATGCGGGGCAGCAGAAGCAGCAGCAGCCGGAGCGGATGGAAAGCGAAAAATTAGAGCACAAAGTGACCGATTTTTCTGATTCCTCTCTTTTGTTCCCTTTTTTTCTTCTATTTTGCTCGGCCAGCCAGTTAGCCAGTCAGTCAGCCAGCTGTGGGTTTCACTTCCCCTCGTAGTGTAGTGGTGAGCCAGCCAGACCCAGATCTTCTTTCAGCCTCTGCAGCCGGGTTTCCTCATTCACGCGAGAGCTCCGGCCTCGGCGTATCATCTTCACTTGATTTGCACCGCCGCCCGGAGGGATTACATCGACACGGAGTGGTGCGGGGCGGTGGTGATAGTGGAGCATGAGAAGATGGGAAAAGTGATGGGATCTATCCTCCTGAGATGTGATGGGGGTTCTCTTGCGAAATGATAAGGTCTTCAGAGAAGACCATTCGGTCATATGTCTATCGGCCACCTGTCACCATAACAGGAACAAGTAAAGATGAAAGACAGAAGACATTGGAACCACGTGGTCTCGAAAATCATACGCTCGTTTTGTAGGCAGATGGTTATCGATTCGTTACTAACATCTTTTCATCAAGCGTACACGAGCCCTCCAGTGACATTGTCCACCTCTACGGTAAAGGTCTAACAAAACAACTCATGAAAGATGTAGTAGAAGATAAATTGATAAATAGCGATCGGAAGTAGAATAGTTTAAAGAAAATGTACAAAGAAACAAGAAAGAAGTTAAATGATATAAAAGGAAACTAAAATAGGGAAGGTATAGATTATAAATAATAGAGAGAATAAATAATAAAGCAAAGAGAGAATAACACTAAAACGACAGAATATTAACAGAAGGAAACAATTTTTCACATAGATCCGATAAGAAACATCACAAGAAATTAAGTCGAAAAAAGAGAGAGCGTTTTCCTCCATTCCCCATCGACACTACTTCCACATTAGCTCATCCTTATATACCGCATTAAGTTCACTACTGGACTGCGAACTGCGACATTATAAGTGCGAAAACGTAAATAAAAGTGCGCGATTGCATCAAATCAGGTTAATGTCTTCGGCGCACTATTTCTTCAATCCATGGAGAACAAGTGCTCTGATGACACCGAGTTGATTTGATGCAATCGCGCACTTTTATTAGCGTTTTCGCACTCGTGAAAACTAGTGCGATAGTCCAGTGGTGAACTAAATGCGCTATAATATTTGCAAAATACCTACATTGGAAACAATAAATATCTCCAAGACGCGTACTTTACTCACACTTAAATACCCCGTGCGAGATTGAGAGCTTTTAATTCGGAAAGGGGGCTTGACGGATGGGGATTTCATCAAACGACGACTACGACACCGTTGCGTTCATCCATCCATTCAACCTATCCGATCCACGATTCCCGACACTTTTTTCGACGTGTGCAGCGCGTCGTCGTCGCAAATGCAAACGATCAACGACGACGACGACGACACTCGCACAAATCGCGTCACACATAGCGCGACAATAACAATGCAATGAACGACGACTATCACGTTGATCGAGCGAGGCGAGAATGGGAACGACGGATGGACGGCAATGGGGGCTTAAAGGGGAACACCGGGAGACGAGAATGGGAGAGGGTGCGCGCTCACTACACTGTTGAAAGTGAGCGCAAAAAGAAGTTTATATTACTGACCTATATTCGGTCGGGCACGCTGCTGCTGCTGCCTCTGTGCTGTATGGGTTGCCGCGGGCTCTGGGTATAGCTTGCAAACCTGGGTAAGGTACACAGGTGAGAAAACGGAGGGAACAATATGTTGTTACTCAATTAGGCTAGGGTCGGTCGGAATGGGGCGGCATGGAAACAACGAGCTATGAGCGGATTGTGTCGATGACTTTTATGACGGATTTGTCGGTGTGACTGTTTTAGAAATCTGTCAGCGCCATTATTATGGCGCTTGAAACTAATAAATTGATTCAAGTGTTTTCAGTATCGCGACTTCTGTGGGATCTTGCTCTTCCGCAGAGTGTTTGAGCGATCTAACTTAACTAAATAATTTTAATGGTAATGGGATATTTTAAAAATAATTTGGAATGATTATTGGTTTGAACTCTGTCTTGATATGTGTAGTTATTTTTTTTTAATCTTGAGAAACTACTATTATAGCCAAACTTTTTTAAAGACTGAACTCCAGAGCAATTTAGATAATTCAAAATACCCCAAAAATTCTAAGAATGTTTTGTGACCACTGACTATTCAATGAACATGATAGGTAAGGACTCTCTGTAGCGGGAAAGAATGTCGACACAAACGTTAACTGGAAGTTCTTGTTCCAGGGAAGTTTAATAGTTCTGAAATCTTTCAAAGCTACTTTGGATTGGCTCTGGAGATTCACAGAGATTCAGGGATATGAATGGGTTACATTACGTAACGTGGCTTTTCATAGCAAAAAAAATACTGTAAAAACTTCAGATTTCAGGAAAAGAGTTCCATAAGAGTATGGACAACTTCAGACATATAGTTGTGAACTCCATGAAAGTTATGATAAGCCGAATCATTTTTTTAATCATCCCAAAACTTTCTTGAGATTTTAGAGGTTCATGATTCCTATTTGGTCATGGTGGTTGTTTTTATCAACCGAGTTCCATTACAGATCGGATAACCCAGGATATCCCAAAAACAAATAACAGTACTTATTTTTCTTCGAATGGGTTTGGTAAACACGTTCGATTATGTAACACTACATAACGTAGTGAAAAAAAATCTGCTGTCACTAGTGTAGACCTGAAGTTCTGATCTCCAGGGTTGATTTGGAATATTTCAAAAATATCTTGGAATGGCTCGCGAAATTCTAAAGTGGTTATAGATTATAGTCGGATGTTGTTCATAGTGAGTTCATAGCTACAGTTCATAGTGAGAATAACTACCGTAGCTGTCAAGAACTAAACATCAGGATATTTTGGACGACCTTAAATGACCTGAAGACGTGTTTTATATCTCCAAGTTAAAGAAAGCTTTAGCCTTAATAGTACAAGTTGTTATTATTCTGTTATACAATATCCTTTGGATAACAAATACAGCCTTTGAAATTTTAAGGTATGCGTTCATTATTGAAGTTGTTATTTTGCCTCTTATTATTAGGTATTTAAGATTAATAAATTAATATTTTATTCGCTTGTTATACTTTTCTGCTCGGGAATCCTGCTGAAATTAGATATTGATAAGCAGTAATTTGATGTTACATAAACAAAGAAAGATGCATCAAACCTTGATCTTGAAATATTTAAATAGACGGCAAATATTAAGCTCTAAATTTGATTTGATTACATCGCAACGTACCATTCTACGGTGATATACCCACGTTACGGGTTTTCCTCGAACATTGTTCACGTCACCGGTCTTATAAACATTTTATACTGGGGATTCTACCATAAACTTTTTTTATGGACTCCACCAAATGGGTTTTATAGACTTTTTTCTAAGGATTATTCCAGGAATTTCTTCAAATTGAAGTAAATGGATTTCTACAAGAAATTAAACTGAGATAACTCTTAGAATTTTTGCAAGGGATCAATTCGGGAATTTGATTTAGGAACCCATGAAATCCTGGAAAATTCGCAGCGGAAACTCCTGCAGGATTCCCAAAATAACCTTCTAGATGGTTTTTGGCATGAACTACCGGAGAGTTCCCAAGCAGAACACTTGGACGACACTTAGTAGGAAATACAATTTAAAAACTTCCAACAGACCAAATATAAAAAATCAAAAAAAAAATAGAAATAAATTATTCCCAAAAATCGTGTCTTTTTCGACAGACTATCCAATGCGCACAATCGAACCCTGGATTATTTAACCGTCGGATAATCATATCTCATCTGTACTCACTTTTCTTCACTCCTCACTGATTCACACTCCTCATTTTCCACTTTTTATTACTTATAACATAATAGTTCAATTCTCACTCTTCTCTGCTCACTCATTCAGTCTTCTCTT
Organism: Aedes albopictus; assembly: GCF_035046485.1. Classification (NCBI taxonomy): domain Eukaryota; kingdom Metazoa; phylum Arthropoda; class Insecta; order Diptera; family Culicidae; genus Aedes; species Aedes albopictus. Next base: position 382,348,069 of record NC_085138.1, read on the forward strand.
TCTCTGCTTCTCACTTTCCACTGCTCATTCCCCACTGCTCACATCTCACTCATCACTTTTAACTGCTCTCTACTGATTTCACACTACTCACTTCTCACGGGTTAATTCTCACTGCTCACTTCACAATCCTTAATTTTCACTGCTCATTCTTCATTGCTTACTTTCCACTCCTCACTTCTATCTCTTCACTGATCATTCCTAATTCATCACTGCTCACATATTACTCCTTAATGCTTCGAACCCCTCGGTGTTTTATTTCATTTTATTATTCCTTACTGCTGCCTTCTCACTTCTGACCCTTTGCTGCTCTTTCGTCTTTCCACACTTTTCACTGGTTCATTGCTCATCTGCTTACAGCTTTAAACTCTTCACTGCTCATTTTTCACTCCTTATTACGCCAGAGTATTCACACTGCTCATTTCGTATTCCACGCTGTTCACTCCTCGCTGTTCATTGATGATTCTTTACTTCTAATATCCCACTTTATAAAAGCGTGGATATTCATCATGACCATGCTGAGGGTGACGGGTTCGATTTCCGGTCGGTCCAGGAACTTTTCGTAATGGAAATTTCTTTAATTTTCTTGGGCACAGAGCATTTTCGCGCCTGCCACACGATATACACATGCGAAATGGTTATCGATAGAGCAGGCACAAATTTGGTAACTGTGGAAGTGCTTCTAGAATGCTTGTAGATGCTGAGAAGCAGACGTTGTCCCACTTGGGAAGTTACACCAAGAAAAAGAATGTCAAGAAGAAAAAGAAGACGGAATTGGAATTGAAAGGAACAGTATTTAGTTTGGTTTCTTGTAGCTATCTTTTAATCTCAAGTAACGCACTTGTCCAAGAAGAGTCACGGAAGTCTCTGAGACTTACTTCTAGCAAGTAAGTGTTGATTTGTTAGAAGTTAGTTACAGTGACTTCTGCACATCAAAAACCTGCGCCGTTGGGATTTTCCTTTGGAAAGCGTGTTACTTTGGAAGCATTATTTTGGAATTTTTCTTCATGAATATATTCAGAGATTCCTCCAGGCAAAGATTCTTCAAAAAATTCACAAAAAAATTAAAAAAATATCTCATGTGGATTGGTTTGGATTCTCCTCCAGTTATAAATTAGGAAATGTCTGCAGATATTTCTCAGGGGGTTCGTTTAGGCGTTTTGATAAAATCTCCAAAAAAAATCTTTCAGAAATTCCTTTAGGGATTCGTTTGGAAATTTCCACAAGAATTCTTTCACGATTTTTTTAAAAAATCACTCCTGGGGTTCATTTGGACATTTTCTTCTGGCATTTCTTTGGAAATTCTTTTAGAAGTTGATGAACCTAAAAAATATATATATTTCAGAAAATCTTACTGGATTGCTTGGCAATTAATTTAAACCTTTTTTCAGAAATTCTTAAAAAAAATAATCCAGATATTTCTCTAAGAATTCCTTTACTTAGTTAACCTTTCGTAAATTTCTTAAACTATTTCTCCATGAATTCCTTCAGAAAATCCTGCAGTTTTTTCATAAACTCTTTTAGAGAGGCTTTCGGGAAGTTTTCCAGGGATTTCTCCAGATTCCTCAAGTAATTTCTCCATGCATTGCGTTGCAAAATCTCACATGAATTACTAAGAATCTATTCTAGACTTCGCTTCAGAAGTTCACTCAGGGCTCCTTCAGATTTGTTACGAGAATACTTTTTCAGTTTCTAATGGAATATTGGTGCTTACTCAATAAATGAAAATTCGTGCAGAGATCGTGTCAGTATTAAGAAATACAATGGCATTTTTTTTTCAGGGAGTGCTTGAGGAAATTCACAGCGATTGACTCTTTTTTTAGAAATATTTCAAAGAATTCATTTAGAATGAATTCCATTTTTTTTTTTTAATTACTTCATGGATTCCTTAACCTTTCAGGACGCGCGTCATCAAGCAGCTGAAACTGCACCATACTCGCACTGTATACGACGAGTGAGGTATTTTGGTAGTGTTGCACTTTTTACAACGGCGCGCGTGCTGAAGGGTTAAGAAATTTCTGAGGTGGTTCCTTGAGAAAAAATTTCCTCGGACTCGTTTATAAATTACTTCAAAAATTTCTGCTCAAATTCTTCCAAGAATTATTTCAGAAATTCTTGTTGGCTGTTGGTGCAGTAACCGTCGTATATTATACAACGTTACTCAATATAGCACATTTGGCTACCAAAGAAATAGAAATGAATAGCTGTTTCTTAAGCTTAAGATTGCTTAAAAGTTGTTTATTGAACTCTTATGCAGCTTAAATGTTTAACTCCTGCATGAAATTTTCTTGTTAGGTTCTTTGACTTTAATTGTCACAAATTTCCAAAAGATTTCTTTTAATATTAATGTTCTACATTCATTAGGGATATTTGGACATCCAACCCACACTCGCAACTTGGAAATGGTTAATACAAATGAAAATTTCTGGGTATATTTCTGAAGAAACTTGGTTCTTATAGTAACTTCTTGGTGAACCTGTGGAGAAACTCTTGACAGTACATGAAACAAAATTTGAAAAAAATAACCGTAGCCTCCAGAAATATTCCACTGAAATGTCATCTAGAATAAGAATTTCCAGACTGCGCACTGCAGTGCACTTGATACGTCACGAAACTCTATGCACCACGATCGACACTAATGAAAATTTTACCTTCATTTTTAAACTCATCGCTGTAAATTGTGTGATAAAAAACTCTAATTAATCCACCTAGCGCCTTTCTCGTGCGGATTGAGTCAGAAACCTTGGAAATTCTGGTGGCCAGACTTCTTCCCCATACCATATATACGCATATTATATGGTTTCAGAGAATAAAACTCCATTGAACAGTTGCCATCTTGGATTCCCGACCGCCATATTGGGTATTCTGGTCACCTGTTTTGGACTCCGTACCAGGGATGAGAAATGTACTGGAAAAAACGGTTACCGACTGTACATTTGACATTTTTCCACACGAACATCACAAGCCCAGCCAAACTCAAACTGTTCGAAAAATAAATGTCATAACATTTTTTTTCCTGCAGCCTTCTTCCTCGAAACGGTTTTCAAGCGCGAGAGCGCCAGTACTCGAGCACAACGACGACAACAATTTCTGTCTCTCCCATTTTCGCATTTTTCTGCGTTTCAAACCGCTTCTAGACAAACTTCTTTACATGCATCACAAAGCTAGGAGTGTGCTCTAGCTATTTGTGCAAATAGATTTAAATTATTTATTAAAACAAGTAAGTTATTAGCAGTTGAAAATATTTGACATTTTTCGCAATCAGCCGCCTCAGCATGACTGCTCATAAATATTTTCGTGGGGAAGCGAAAACCATCAAGCGTCTGCTTGACTGCCGTCGGCGCGGCGTCTGATGGTATTGGTGCTGCCGTTGTTTTGTTTTTATTTTACTGCCAGTATCGTTGAATGGTAAACAGAAAAAAGTCTCATTCTCATGCCTGCTCCGTACATCTTCCGCATACCAAATATACCCATATTGTATGGTTTTGGAACCTTAAACTCCATTAAACAGCCACCATCTTGGATTTTGGACAACAATCTACGGTCGGTATTTTTGGTCTCCAGATATCTTCCCCATCCTAAATATTAATCCTCCATTAAACAGCCGTGATCTTGAATTTCGAGCCGCCATCTTGGATTTTTAGACCACCATCTTGGATATTGTGGTCGCCAATTTTGGACTCCATCTTTCTCATACCCATATTGCATGGTTTTGGTGCCTTAAACATCATTAAACAGTCGCTGTTTTGAATTCTCAGCCGCCATCTTGGATTTTAGGCCGCCATCTTAGATATTCTGCTTGCCATTTTTTGTCTTCTGACATCTTCCCCGTACCAAACATACCTACATTGCATGGTTTTGGAGCCTTAAACAGCCTCCATCTTGAATTTTAGGCCGACATCGTGGAAATTTTGTTCTCCAGTGTTGGATTCCGCACAACATTCGTCAACCATGCTAAAGAATACAAGAATCGGCGCTGTTCAATGTGTCTCATGATAGGACTTGGTTCAGTTTTATATACGGCCAGTTCTACCGGTGCTGGTCCGGATCACTGAAATGGTCATAACTCCGGAACGCCTTGACCGGAACACCATTTTTATTAGGAAAAAAATGCGGTTAAATTCCGGCTCGAATCGGCCAATGGGAAGTGCCTTAACAGTGAATGATTCTTTTTGCACACAGACATACATACATACACACATACATACACGCATACAGACATCATCTCAATTCGTCGAACTGAGTTGATTGATATATGTGACTTGGCCCTCCGAGCCTTCTATTAAAAATTCGTTTTTCGAGTAAGCATATAGCCTTTCAGTACACTTCAGTGTACGAGAAAAGCAAAAATATTCAAAATTCGATCAAAGATATCCTCAATCAAAACAAATCTAATAGAGAATCGGACTATATTCGATGAAAAACTTTGTTGAAAATTTCGATAGGAAAGTAAGGAAAAAATATTGTTTAACCCTTTGGAGACGGATGGGTCACATAAGTGCAGCTGAGAAAACTGACCTTTACAAACGTATTCTAGATCAGCGAGGTTGCATCCAGAAAGGCGAAAATGCCGCCTCCAAAGGGATCAATGAAGTGGCTTTCGGGAACATTCCTGGGGTAGTTTCACGAGTGTTCCATGAGGTTTTAGAGTTACAGAAGATTTCAGGAGCTTTCCATGCGGTTTCAGGGAGATTCTGGAGCAGTGCTGAAAATGTCATTTCAACATATCTGGATTAAATTACCTATAGCTCATTTTTGAAGCTAAGCCTGAAAATATGAATAACGTGTGTGGCTAGACCAGTTCTACAAGAGAATCACGGAAAAACCCCGCTCACTTCAAATCAGCTGTGGGTGATTGAATCTAGTTATGTAGAAATGATATTATCAGCACTGTTCCAGAGTGTTCCAGTGAGTTTCAAGAATTTCATGAGCGTTTCGGGGTTGAGGAACGATCCAGGGTGTTCCAGCGGGTTTAAGGAGCGGTTCAGGGCTTTTTAAGGGGTTTATAGGGCATTTCAGGAACTTTCAGAAAGTTTCAGAAGTGTTCCAGGGGATTGCAGAGCCGACCAATGGGGATTAAAGGGGTTCAGGAGCGTTCGGTTCCAAGGGTTTTGAAGGTGGTTCAAAGGCGTTCCAGGGAGTTTCAAGAGTGTTCAAGGAGGGTTTCGGGTAGTCCCAGGGGCGTTCTAGAGGTGATCCATTGTATATTTAATAACTTTAACTTTTTACTGCTTTGCGATTTATCTAGTTATAAAAACGTTCTTTTCTGTGTAAATAAAAAAAGTTAATAAATCGACAGAAAAAAAGTAAATATTGCAAACTTAGTTTTGCCAAAGCTTAGCATTTTATAGTATTGAAGAGGTATCTAGAACAACAGAAGCCATGCAAATCTTATCTGAGAAAAATATAAATAAAATGTTTCTTGACGGGGCCCGTAGTGTAGTAGTCACACGTTCATTCCATAAATGGATAAGTCATGGGTTCGATCCCCGCTCCGCCACTTGCAATTTTTCGTCAGTTGCTCTTCCCCCCGACAGTGGCTCTGACCCTCTTCTGAGCATATGCTCTAAAGGACCCGGAAACTTGGATATCGGTTAACGGCAACTCAAAATGGACTCCCAATCAAACTGGAAAAGTAACAAAAGCCCACACATCAACATCCTCGTGTTCATCATTCTACCATGGAAAGGGTAAAAAAGTGACAGCAGCCAAAGGCAACCAGTTTGATATACATAGTAGAATTCGCATAGAATACATTTAGGCGCAGTACAAAGTGTAAGTATTGCTTCCAATTGGAATTGCTCGTGCAGTGCCGTAGTGGACAAAAAGAGCTGCAAATAAGGTTAAGTGGTTAAAGAATAAAAATAAATGTTTCCTTTTTCATATGAAATATCATTTCACCACATTCTCCCCCGACTCACTATCGACGAACACGGTGCGTAGAACCGTAGAAGCGTAAGCGCGAGCTAAAGTTGCCTACTTTTGCAAACCTACGCGCCTTGCTGACTTAGTGGATGGGCTGCTCCTCGAGCTCGCACTCAATCCGATCACTTATACCACGACTAGCTACTACCTACTAGCAGCGGCGAGCGATGTGAGGAAATCCCGATGTCGCAGCAAGTGCGCTACGCTCAACGACGAAGGTTCGTCGACCTCATTTAAATAAATTTCGCTCTCGATATGCCCAGAGTGCTAACTGCACTGCACTGCACAGTAGCGCCACTAAGTGTGTGTTTGTGCCCCGTCCCGTCCGTACAGAAGAGATTCGATGACGACTGACGACACGCTGCACACCGTGTACTGACTAACTGACTGTATGAGTGTACTGTGTGCAGAGCTCTGCTGTACGGTAGGGTAGGTTAGTATACCACTGTTACCTCTTACGGCTTGCAAATGCGAGTGGAGTGACACTCTCGGTGCATATGCAGTTGACGTGGACTGCATAGGAACGACGACGACGACGACGACGACGAACAAACGAAAGACAAATCGCAACGCGTTGCAACTACTACGGAGGGACGGCCAGCTTGAAACTTGAAGGATTGTATTCGAAGAACTTACGTAAACTTCTTATTTGGCAAATTTGAAATTCAACAGCTTTTTCGTTTGTGCCACCATGCGTCTCCATGAAAAGCCGAGTGCAACAAATTTGAACTGAAATTTATGGAGTCGCATGGTAGATTAGCGCAAGGCAAGGAGTAATAGATGCTTTAAGTGGTCCTCAGCTGAGGATACGATAACCAACTCCCAGTGGGGGCTTTGGCTCTTCATTGAACATTGAAAAGCGGAATACGACCATTTCATATTGCGCTGTAACGCTTAGCAAGGAGAGTTATTTGGCTAAGCCATTTAACACCAACAACGCATTTTATATCGTTTCTCCCTACATTAGTGGATGGTAGCAGTTGTTGGTTCATCGCCAATCCCAACCAAGCAGTGAATCAAAATTCAACCATCGCGCAACAATAATGACAATGTTGCAACCTGTATTTGTTGCGACAAAACAACCCATGCGACATAAGTTTGTCCCAACTTGAAAATAATGGGATTAACATCGCACACCACGAGTTTAGAGATTTTTAAGCCTTGCATTGCGATTTTCGAACGGTAACTTCGAGTCGGTAAACACTGCAACTCTGGTGAAGCTCTGTTATCAAACAGTTTCGACTTTGGGTTAGTAATAATTGATTATTCACGAGTTGAAAAGTAAGCAACAAATTCAGCTTCCGTTTTGTCTGCAACAAAAAAATTCGAGATCATGTCATTATCTGTCACCAGTAGGGATAAAGAGTAATCGTCGCACCTTCTTTGTTGCTTGTTTTGTGCCTCTTTTGTCTGACAATTCTCTTCACTGCAACCAAGTGAAACTGGGACTCGACTGAAATATTAACGATCCTCGGAAGTTGCCGACTGTCGTCGCTCGTTGGTGCTGTATGGCGCTAGCTCATTTGCTCGCTAGGCTAGAGCGAGCCGAGCGGTGGCGGTGGTCGGATGAATTAATTGGCTTCTGGTCGAACGGTTGGTTGGTCGGCTGCTTTGACCCAGTTTTTGGGGAGGGTGTCCGATGCAACCGCATTATTGCTAATTATTGACTTCTTGCTCAGCCAGCGAACCAGCGGGCCGAAAATTACCACATCTTTCCCAGTCGTGGTGAGGTGCTGCTGCAGCGCGGCGGCAGATTGGTGCACCTCGATCAATTCAAATTTATGCAATCTCGCGCCAATATGAGTGCGCGCCGCCGCCGCCACAACAGCCGTCGCCGTCGTCCGCCTCGGCGCGATAAAATCGTATCAGTCGGCGGCGCGGCGGCAGCAGGAGCAACGAGCACGCGATGAAGTAACACACGTTCACTCAAACCATTTGCTATCACTTGCATAACACAGCGCAAATTGCACACATATGGTGTATATTGAACAGGTGTACTGAGGTGTATGGAGTGTATCCACTTCTCTCTCGTTCTCTCTCTCGATTCAATCCAGTCTCACGCGACCGCAGCAGTTTACTAACAAAGTGATAACAAATGGGTTTAACACCGTGCGGTCAATTAGTGCCGCATTAAGCACATTTAAACGATTTAATCGCAACAGGTACTTCTAAATCGGAAGAAGAATTAAATTTAATCATAAAACTTTGACCACTCTTTGAAGTAGGTAATTTATCCTTTTATCTACTATTTTTCCTTTCTTTTCGTTTACTACTCATAAATAAATGCTCGTAATCATCGTAAAAACTAGTAACTGGTTGAAAAAGTGGTTTCTCTTTATTCCAACTTCTTAGCACAGTACAGGTATTCCATTATATTACGTCTGCAAATCGGCAACCCGCATAATCTTCAAGCAATCTATACATTATTCCCATTTACCAAAAGGCAATCCACACATCAACGTGAACCTCTGCCATTCCCTATACACTGCGACATGCGAAGCGCAATAACTTGCGTAGACGTAGTGCACAGTGGTAGAGGTTCTTGAAGGAATTCTCGGAGGAAACTTCTGGCATATCCAGTGCAACTTCTAGAAAAAAAAACTTATAGAGCAACTCGTAGTCAAATTGCCTGGATAACTTATTCCTGGTAAAACTCGTGAAGGTGTTCTCGAAGATGTTCGAATTCCCAGAAGTACTCCTAGAGGAATTCCTGGAAGAACTTTTAGAGAAAGTCACGGTGAAACTCCTAGTGTAATACCCGGAAAAAAATGGTTAGGAATCCCCGAAGCAACTCGTAGAAGAATTCCCAGAGGAATTCTTGGAGGAAACCCTAGAGAAATTCACACAGTAACTTCTGGAAGAATTTCCGGAAGAACTTTTAAAGAAACTCCTGGAAGTAATCCAGGAGGAACTGCTACAGAAATTGCCGAAGAACTCCCAGAAGAATTCCCGGAAAAACTAATAGAGAAATTACTGGATAAACTCCTAGAAGAATTATCGGAAGAAACTTCTGATATTTCCAGTACAATTTCTATGAACTGTTGAAGGAATTCCTGTAAACATTCGTTAAGGAATTCCCGGATGACCTCGTTGAAGAACTCGTGGAGGAATCCCAGAAGTGCTCCTAGAGGAATTGCCGGACGAGCTCCTAAAGGAATTCCCAGGAAGAACTTCTACAGGAGTTCCCTAAGGATCTCATAAAGAATACCCGGAGTAACTCTTAGAGGAATTTCTAGAAGAAGTACTTACTACAAAAAGTCTCAGTGATTCTTCTGTAGCAATGCCCGGAGCAACTCCTAGAGGATGTTTCGGAGGAAACCCGTGAAATTCCCGAAGGACCTTCTAGAGTTCCCGGAGGAACTCCTAGCGGAATTCTTGGTGAAACTGCTGGAAGAATCCTCAAAAGAGTTGCTGGAGAAATTTCATCCCTTCTGGAGATGAACACGACAAAAACATTTTCTTTAGAATCACTAGCATTTTCTTCAATCTTCGGAATCCTTAGATTCTTTCTTCAGCCATCGGTTATCTTCAGGAATCTCCAGTATCTTTGTGAACTCGATTTAATTCAAAAGGCTTTAACTTTCAAAACATCGTTGACGCGACATGCAAAGTTAAGAATTTAAAACAACTACCGGTGGAACTGAGTGTAATTTGATCTATTTTAGCGTTCAAATTTTTTAGAACTGTAAAAATAGACCACCGCTGAAAACTGCTATGTATGCAGATGACTTCAATTGCTTTAAATATTGTAATGAAGTAAATCTAGAAATAATATAATTTATCAATGCGTTTTTGGGATTGGCGTAGAAAATTGAAGTTCCGCGGCGTAAGCAGTGGCGCGCCGAAAAATAATCGGCGGCGGCGGCGTGAAACGAAAATCGTCGGCGGCGCCGGCACGTGCCGCGGCGGCGCACACCTCTGCACAGTGGTCCAGAGCTCAAACTTACTCAGAAGGATGTATTAAAAACGACCATCTCTACGCACGTAACATTGCGTTTTCAAATGCTCCACAAGTCTTTCTCGGGTTACTTTGATGAGCAACTGAAATTGAGGAAGTTACAGCCAGAAACCCGATTTTTTCTTGAGTCACCCTAATCTAATTCAGAAAAAAAATTGCTCTAGATCGTTCAATTGTACAACTTTGTCCAAGAATACATTAAGCTATTAATGAAAAAACAAAACAAAGTTTGATTTCCAATTTGTTTGATAATATAAATATGAAGATATGACTGTTTAAACCACTGCACAGTGGTCCATTACCCAGAATTACGAAGAAAGATGCATTCAGCGTTATCAAATGACTTCTTAGATGAATATGGTCTACTAAGTTTTTTCTTATAGTAAGGACCTTTTAAGAATGTAGAAAATTTTCACGTATTTTCTCCTTTCGAAGTGACTTACGGTTTGGCCGATAAAAGTTTAATCAAACGGCTGATGTCACATATAGTGAATTTCCTGTGAAATAGTTTGAACAGTGATAAAGTTTTGGAAAAAGAAACTTGTGAAGTAGTGAACTCGTTGAAAAGGTTATATGAGATCATTGACAAAATTCGTGGGTAAAATAGTGTTCCTAGCAGCGGTCGGAATTTTCGCTCATTCTCACGAAAATAGAATTCTCCCTCACGCCAATTTTCAGCGAAAATCTGGCTTGAGAAATCTCCCGCACAAAGAGCAGAGCGAAAACATTTTTTCACTCACTCCCAAAGGTGCGAGAATTCCGTTTGCCCTTTGTCGGCCGATTATGTTGTCTTTCCTTGACTCATATGACGCCGACGATGATTGGTTTTATGCATTATATTTTCTACACCCTCTGTGTGGTTGGCGTGGTGGTGTGGATAGAGTGCGCGTGTCGCGTATGTTTTTAGTAATGTTCCAGGTTCGAATCCCATCGCGGGCACAATTTTTGTTAATCTGCTTTGAAAAGATTTTCGTGAGAATTGGGTGAGAGAAAATTTAACAGAACGAAAAGCAATTATCTGCAGGTTGAAGCGATTTTCAGTTATCATGAATCGCTACTCTCGAAAGAAGTGCTGGAGGGGAAAAGTGTTCCTCAAGCAAAATAGTGAAAATAAGCTCTCCCGCCGCCGTGAGAATAGCCATATTCGTATCCCTGAAGAGAAAATTATGAACCCTGGTTCCTAGTAGTAGGGATCTTCTTCGCATCGCTACTACAAACAAAAAATGCGAAAAACTAACGATGGCATGCTGTCTTATCCAATGGTTATGTTTTGTTGTTTACTAAAACAAAGCCCGTTGCTGTGAGGAAAAGGATACCGGACTTCAATTATTTGATGAGATCTTTATAATTTCTATGAGATGTCTTGATGTTGAAAGTGTGGGGCCTGTAAACGTTCCACAATCTATTTACTTACATTTTTTTTGTAGTACAACCGGGGAAGGAATTACAACATTTTTATTGCGTTTCAGGTAGCGAGCAATGGCGCTTAAACCTAGACTTTTGATCCAAGGCATAAGAGGAAAATCCTATGCCCCATCCCAGGAAGAAGAGTCTAGACGGAGTGACATTAACTTTCTTAGCATCGTCACTCCCAGCAAGACTTGACTAGCCTATAATAAGGACATCTTCAGAATGTACATGAAAATTAGGGGAATAATTTTCATGTACATAATGAAGAGGTCCTTATTGTTAGGAACAACTTAGAAAGATACATATAATATGACATTTGAAGGCGCTGAATGCATCTTTCTTCGTAAATCTGAGTCCTGGTCTACCGTGCAATTCTAAAAACAGTCGGCGTTGAGTTAGAATGGATAGAGGTACTAGGCGATACTTTGGACAAATATAGATAAGATAACGAATTTGACAACTTTGAGTATTCCGACAACATTTTGATACCTTTTTTGATTATTTTTCTCAATTTTCCTATACAAATATCACAAAAAAGTACAACAACAGATATACTAACTTTTGCTTATTTATCTTTCTTCTTTACAGGTATTTAAAATTTTCAGCAAACACCCCAGGTCTCACACCAGTTTAAATTACCACGCCTGGTTCGAAGGAAAGTAATCTCTCCATTTTAAAACCACTTTGCGTTTTGGATCATGCTTACTCATTATGATTTCTATATGCGTAATGCGCAACACCCTTCTGAATCATCAACTCACCCTGTGATAACTAGTGAAACACCAAGTACTAAGTACAAACAAACCCATCACCATCCCAACTGAACACGCCTGTTCGCCCGTCCTTCTATGAGTAGGACGAGCTGCTCGAAGATCGAAAGTAGGTTTCATCTTCACTTATCTTCTTGCCTAGCTCCCTACGGGGCGGACTGCACAGCAGTCCCCGTAGTCCCATCCTTTCGTCACGCAACGTCGCCGTCGTTGTCCTACTAGTCGGTGCTAAATATGTGTATTGTGTTCCTATCTACCAAACTACTGCGCTACAAATGCTGCTACTCGCTAAGTACTTGGCAAATGATCCTCTGAATGGCGACAACGCAACGGCAACGGTGCAGCAATGCGATCGACCGACTGGCGATGACGGGCCTCTGTTTACCACACTGATATGGCAATACAGTAGCGGTGTGATTAAATTGGAACGTAAACTGAAGCTTACATTTTCAAAAGTTTAATAATGAATAAATTGAAAAACATTATAATTTACTTCCTATAGACTTATGGTCGAAAGCTTGGGGTCATCCTTCTAAAGATATGGCATGCTTTCAAGCCCATATTTTCGCCAATTTACATTCTATTTCAATATTCTAAACCTCATTTGATAGATAATACGGCAAAAGAACTTAAAACATGTTTCTGCCAAAATTTAAATAAAAAAAATGTGTGAAAACTTAGTTAGAGGTCGCAACGTTTTCCAATTTATAAATTTAAAATTTTTCTCAGTGTCCTTGGAAATTGGGTTGGCCAAATGTTTAGATGAGAGCGGTAGCACTTCTATTACCTTTGAACTGCTTTGCTTTGTGGAAATATTTATTTAAAAAAAAAGTTATTTAGTAAATAAACTAATGTTTTCATAGACTAAAACTTAAGGTCAAAAATTGTCTTAATAAAGTAAGTTAATAACCCGAATCTAGAAAAGCTTTTCTGGAAAAATCTTTGTACAACTTTTCGGTGGAAAGGTCGAAAGGTGAGAACTGCTATTTTAACTACTTCTTGTTCCAAAGCTACAAATTATTTCCTGTGTTGCACACGAATGCCAACTTATTTGGTAAATAAAGTGCCTTTAATAAAATATAATAATAATAAAATTTCCTGTGCAAACCACCGTCACTATTGGAAAGATTAGCATTTGTCATGCGTAGAATACGGAGAAAAGAAAAATACGATCCATTGTTTTATTGGCGCGAATGACCGGTATGGTTAATACATCTTTAATTAAAAATAAATGAATAAAATTTTTAAAAAATCATTGCTTTATACGAAGGTTATGTTTCAAAGAGCAGTTGCGCCCTGAAGTGTGAATGTCTTATTTACCATTTAAAGCTGTGTGTATACTAAAAAGTGATAAAAACTAGTTTGGAATAAATTGTCCAGTCAGTACATTCAATAATAGAAAAATTTGGATGCAAATATTTCACAGCTAAATAATTTAAAAGTATTCGATATCGCGGCGAACAATAAACCTGAAGTTGATCAAGATGGTGGCTCCAGGGAGGAACCAGGACTACAACCAGATTAACGGGTGGGGCATACTGCGATGAGGATTTCCGTCACAGCATCGTTGTCGCCGATGAGGCAATCACACGTGGTTCACCTAAAAGCGAAGCCACCGTACGCACACTCTAACAGATACGAAGCATTTATCAAACAAAATTTGTTGAGTCCGATACAGTAATTGCTGCCATTAACATTTTTGCTGCTTTTCCAAATCATATCTCGTCATCACAGTTTTCAACGTACTTTTGATGCGCATTTCCGTCAAAAGGTTGCAGAAATCACATCATTTAGCAGGCCCTTATAGCCATAGTTGAAAAGGCGTGGATATTCAGTATTACCATGCTGAGCAGATCCGGCGGAAGTTCCGCTTCGAAGAGAAGGAGTAAAACGTCCGGTGCTCAAGCAGTTTTTTTTGGAGGACCAAATGGAAGTCGTCGAGGAAGAGGTGAAGGAACTCGTCCTGCAGTAGTCAGCATAGAATCAGGTGTATTTGATTGTACTACACCCGATTCTTTTTTTTTTGCACGGGTAGTTTTTTGTTTTTTAGCTATAACTTAGTAAATTTTGAATCGGTTCTAATGAAATTGTGTACACATGTAGACACGGTTAGTTCTATCCGTGTACAAAAAGTCAAGTCAGTCGAATCAAAACTGACTGAGTTATAGCAAAAAAACGACCCGTGCAAAAAAAAAAGAATCGGGTGTTGTACACACAGGAGCTGGAGCTGCTATCCCAAATACAATTACTTTCCGGCTTTTTAGTGACAAAAGGGTAGTCGTTTGAAACAATCCATTGTTGTCTAACAAACTGTCAAAAATTTCGACAAATAAAAAAAAATTAAAGAGCGTTTCTTGTTTTCGGCTACGCAGTCTTTATTACACTAGCGACGTTTTATGTTATCTCAACGTTTCGCCACTTGGGAGCGTTTTAACCGATTCTCAGCCCATGCATAAAAGAATGAATACATAAGTGACCCGATTTTGTCAGCCCTTTTTCGGACAACATGTTTTGCTCTCTGCAAAAACTTAAACAGTTTTTCAAACTTTTTATCACTGTATGTTTTGCATCTCAGTTGTAGGTTGATGATAAACAATAATAAATTAATCAAAACTTTACTGTAAGATAATGAGAGCAAAAATGTTGTAGTAAAATGGGACTGACAAAATCGGGTCCTTACTGTAAATATGATGAGCGTGTTTTCATTTTATAATTTTCAAACAGTACAAACGAAAATAGCTACCCATGTTTAAAAGAAAAAACTAACCTCATTAAAGCATAATGAATAACGTTATGTATCGAAACGAAAAATCCACAATGAGAGGAAACACTCAATATCAATAAGTTGTGAAAGTTTCCATGATATCTCCATAAATTCGAGAATTCTGTCCAAACACAGAAACTCATATTTCTTTGGATAGTTCTTCTAAAGCTTGCACATCCGCACCTTGGCTGAATTGTCGCTATTTCGTTCCAATGACTAGTTGAGCCAGATGGTATTAATCAAGAAAATAATCAGAAACCAGGAAAGATTTGTTTTTCGGGGTAAAAACTTTCGGGGAAACAACATTCTGGGAATATTGATTTTCGGGCAAATGCCTTATAATCAGAATATTCGGGAGACCTGCGGGGAAGCTAGTTCTATTGAATACCGCGAAGAACAGGGAACCTTAAGTTGTTAAGTTAAAGTTAAACTTAAAGTTAAGAGAGGATCCAGACTTCATCCATGTTAAAAGGTGAGGAGATGTTTTGATGAGGATATCTGCATATCTTTTACAAGAATTAGGATATGAAAAATCTGATGAATTTATGAGACAAAATTGAAAAGACTCAATCCCAGTGAGCAAAATAAATATTAAATAATTCATCTGAGAGCTCTTAAAGTGTCTCATTTTGCAAATTCTGAGAAATTTTAAGACTTCTAGTGGTAACATTCCAAGACATTTTCTTCAGAATTTCTTCGTGTGGCAAGGTTAGGCAAATATTGAAGCCCGTCTCCCATAACTAAGATTAAACTACTGGTTGCAAGTTTTGCTGAACAACTGTTTGATGATCCATGGGAGGAAAGTTGAAATGGTATCTATATTATTGTCGGTTCCCGCTTCGGCTCATCAGTCCAAACTATATTGCAATGTTTTAAGAAACATATTCCCTAAAGAACTGCATGTAATAATCAAAGGAAAAACCCCTTAATGCCATTTGTTGAGACAAAAAGACAGCGAATGGAGTTTCTGGTGAACATCGTTTTGAAGCTAAAAAAAAGCATAAAAAATATCGTTTTTTTTATAAAAATAAAACAGGAAAAGTTCAGGAATGTTTTAAGAAATTGCTGAAATTTTAAATTGATTCAAATATAATACATTACTGTTTGGCTTTTGTGAATTGTGTTTTCACAACATTTTAGAAGTAATTGTAGTTGATTTCTTAGAGTTGTTTAATGGCTCTCTCTGTAGTCTCCAAGTTGTTTCTTATAGATTCTATAAAATCCCTGTTAAAAGCGTTTGTAACAATTGAGATCTTGGTTAAATTGTCCCGTGATTTTATTTAAATTGTGTTTACTCTCTCTCTCACTCATCATTTATCTCTATCTCTGTCTGAAAAATTAAATGATGGAGTCTTCAGAAGAACTTCAGGAGAAGGTTCACTCAATAAATACAATGAAAACTATTCATTAATTTTGCCGGAAGTTTCCTCAAAGTTACATTTTTTAAAAGACACTCTTGTGTGATTTACCGGAAATTTTCAAAAGATTTGAATAAACAATGTCTTTAAAACTTTATCAGTAATCAGATCATAATAATTTTACCAAATTTAAAAAAAAAATGGATCCTCGCGTTTCACAGAGCATGATCTTGGATCTCTATTTCTTCATAAAAGATATGAATTTTGCTAAATTTCTAGTACATATGAATTTATCGGACATACAGTAAACTCTTCTTTGGAATTTCCGTCAAAACGTTTCTCAAAGGTTTTCACTCACAGAAATTTCGGGAATCTTCAACCAGACGGCACAGTGGAGAATTTTCCGGTTGATCGAAAAGTTGCCCCCAACTGGAGCGGGAATCCAACTCACATTTAAAGGCTTACGAAACTCCTGGATGACTGACGCCGTAAGCCACACTGCCATGAAGCTCACTTAGCCAGCATTTTTTCATGTCCACCATTGGTCAATTGGAAAGAAAATCTATCTTAAAACAAGGTTAAAACAAAACATTTTCATTCTTTTATCCACATCTTCTATTGTATGACTCTACTATCCTACTTGAACGTGGTCTACTTATCTTCAATTAACTGTTCTTTGAGCACTGCCATAGTTATTAATTGAAGGGCTGTCATGAATTTGCATATATTTGTTTACTGTGAGCCAAGCACAATGATACACATAACTGAATTTGTGTCTATCTTTATGTCTGTCTGTCGCACGCAGAAAAATGAGGCTTGTTCAAAACAATAAAACACATGGTTGATTTTCAAACTGACCATTTACTTATTCCAAAGTTATTTTTCTTTGTTCTTACGTAGAGTTTATCGGTCAAAACAACCAATTCCCATTATTCCATATAACGTTAAAAACTTCATTTGTATCAACAAAATGAGGACCACAAACATGGCCCGGAACAACTCACACATCTTTAAAATTCTTACCCCAACATCGACACAGCGAAGAAAGTGTAGCAAATCCATCACTCCAACTTCCAAGTGCAGTTTTGGCCGTGATGGATAACGCGCAGGCACTCAAGACAACATCCACAAAAAGTTGGTCGGTTTCGCCTTTTTTTATTCGTTCTCGCTTCCATCCGCTCGACGAGTGTCTAAAAATAGATTTCCAAGCTGCCGCAGGAGGAGCCATCACCAACACAATCACATTCCGGCTTTGTTAGAGGCAAAAGTGCAGTCGTTTAAAACAATCCGGTATTTTATGTTGAAACTACCAAATCTGTGTTTGTTCTAACAAACCGTCCAAAATTTCGACTTATTACGTATATTAGGGTGTTCCAGTACAAAATCTATCAAAAATTTCACTTTTTCAGGTTTTTCTGATAACAAATGTGATAATTACATATTTTTTCTTTCGATTTTGTACTTGTACTTGTAGCAAACAAGTATATTTTTCAATTTGTGCCGAAAGAATTAATTTTTGACAAGTTTTAGTGAAGTTATGATTTATTGAAGTTCTAAAACAGTAGAAAAACACCAAATTGATATGATGCATCT
Organism: Aedes albopictus; assembly: GCF_035046485.1. Lineage (NCBI taxonomy): Eukaryota > Metazoa > Arthropoda > Insecta > Diptera > Culicidae > Aedes > Aedes albopictus. The sequence goes on from NC_085138.1 coordinate 382,365,844, forward strand.
CTTAATTTCAATGGATTTGGTTGATATTTTGACCAGTTACTTCTTTTAGGATGTCAATCAAAATGTAAGGGTGGACTTGAGAACAAGAGAAAGTGGAAAGTGAAGTGGACAGGCTTAATTGATAATATTCGAAAAAAAAAACTTTGCAACATGAATTTCTGAACTAATCATAATCAAAAACCTTTCAAGTGTATTCTTCAATAGTAGTACAGCGCTTCCCAAACTTGGTTTTCACGGCATGTCGTAGGCTAACTTTTTCAACTAATTTAGGTGTGTCAATTTCTTGATTTTGCTTTGGCTGACCAAGCCATGTGGGAAATTACACTGTTGAAAATGCTTTGACATCCATGTGCACAACAGAACATGTGCTCGATGAACAAATTGAGATTTGAAATTATGAAAAGAAATCCACGTACTCCGGTGAGACTCGAACTCACGACTCCCAATTCGCTAGACGGGCGCTTCTATTCCTTCAAGCTACGGAGTCACTCGACTATCTCCGTCGCCAGCAGGCCTAGAACTGAACTCGATTCCACAATCGCACATGGTTATCTTCTTTTCACAATCCAAACCCCCTTCGGATGGGATTAGATGAACATCTAACACATTGTCTGTTGTGCACATGTATGTCAAAGCGGGAGAGGAAGTTATTTTTAATTGTCGAGAGCTTCGGGCACTGCCTTCCAATCACTTATTGGTATGGCAATTAGTGTGCAGTCGGACTCTCGACGGGTCGGTCCTCGGCCGACCGAATACGGTAAGGGTGACCGTAGCACCTTACAAATGTCAATTTCTTGATTTTGCTTTGGCTGATTTGTCAATTTGTTCATCGAGCACATGTTCTGTTGTGCACATGGATGTCAAAGCATTTTCAACAGTGTAATTTCCCACATGGCTTGGTCAGCCAAAGCAAAATCAAGAAATTGACATTTGTAAGGTGCTACGGTCACCCTTACCGTATTCGGTCGGCCGAGGACCGACCCGTCGAGAGTCCGACTGCACACTAATTGCCATACCAATAAGTGATTGGAAGGCAGTGCCCGAAGCTCTCGACAATTAAAAATAACTTCCTCTCCCGCTTTGACATACATGTGCACAACAGACAATGTGTTAGATGTTCATCTAATCCCATCCGAAGGGGGTTTGGATTGTGAAAAGAAGATAACCATGTGCGATTGTGGAATCGAGTTCAGTTCTAGGCCTGCTGGCGACGGAGATAGTCGAGTGACTCCGTAGCTTGAAGGAATAGAAGCGCCCGTCTAGCGAATTGGGAGTCGTGAGTTCGAGTCTCACCGGAGTACGTGGATTTCTTTTCATAATTTCAAATCTCAATTTGTTCATCGAGCACATGTTCTGTTGTGCACATGGATGTCAAAGCATTTTCAACAGTGTAATTTCCCACATGGCTTGGTCAGCCAAAGCAAAATCAAGAAATTGACATTTGTAAGGTGCTACGGTCACCCTTACCGTATTCGGTCGGCCGAGGACCGACCCGTCGAGAGTCCGACTGCACACTAATTGCCATACCAATAAGTGATTGGAAGGCAGTGCCCGAAGCTCTCGACAATTAAAAATAACTTCCTCTCCCGCTTTGACATACATGTGCACAACAGACAATGTGTTAGATGTTCATCTAATCCCATCCGAAGGGGGTTTGGATTGTGAAAAGAAGATAACCATGTGCGATTGTGGAATCGAGTTCAGTTCTAGGCCTGCTGGCGACGGAGATAGTCGAGTGACTCCGTAGCTTGAAGGAATAGAAGCGCCCGTCTAGCGAATTGGGAGTCGTGAGTTCGAGTCTCACCGGAGTACGTGGATTTCTTTTCATAATTTCAAATCTCAATTTGTTCATCGAGCACATGTTCTGTTGTGCACATGGATGTCAAAGCATTTTCAACAGTGTAATTTAGGTGTGCCTGCAAGAAGCTGGTGTACCACGAGCACATATTTTTTGCAAGTAATCAAAAATCTACAATCATCTAGTATCTAGATGCTAGGAAGTATTTTGAAAACATAAAAAAGCAAGAAAATTTCTTCAAGGGTTTACAGTTATGTATCCGATACAAGGGGCAGCAATGAACCATATAGACTGGCTCAAGTCTACGTGTTCCATACAAAATGTTGATATTTTTTTACGAACTTACGCTTGGGATTTTTTTTACCTGTATTGACAAGATTTGCTCATCTAGGAACCCAAGCTTTACGCTCCCTTCTGAAGGAATAATTCACATTTTGCGAGTTTGCCGGGAGTCCCAGGTCCTCGAAGTGACGTGCTTTAACCACCACTCAAGATCCGCTCCTCTAGGAAAATATTCTTTTGCATATAAAAAGCAATGAAATTTTGCCAAATGATCCATTGTTTACTTTTCAATATTCCATAAATGCAAACCAGAAACCATGCAGCGGTCATCTGGATCAATGAAACCTTGTCGAATGGTTCTTCTTTTTATAAAATTTAGCAATAAGCTCCATGAGATGGTCGAAACGATCCATTAACAACAGGGCAATGCCTAAGGGCCAAAATTTGAAAATAATTATTGAAATTCACAAACAGTTGCAACAGTTCAAATTTTTTAGAAGTCAATCGTTTTCCTGTCCTGATTATTTTGTTTATCCCTTGAATGACATTTTGAACCTGTAAAAAAGACAATGCCAAACTTGTATTAATAGAAATGGTTTTATTACGCACACTTCCGTTCCCGATTTCAATCCCGAAGCTTGCTACTGATCATGATAACCTACCTAAACGCCAATCCGACGATCACTACTGTACAGTATCAGTAGCTGCCGCCGCCGCCACCAACTATAGCTACTGAGCTATGTGCTGAACTCTCTTCGTCGTCGTCGTACAGCAGTTTGCTTATTGTTGGCACCACTTTTCCCGCTCTATTTCTCCAACAGCAGCACACATGTCGGTATTTAGTGCGCAATCTAGCACAACAGCTAACGCGAGCGCGCGCTCGACGGATCGGAATGGCAACTATAGTATCGAAGTAGTGGGCTAGAGAGGCAGACAACCGCAGCACTCATCACGTACTGGGGCAGCGCGGTACTCGGCGCGGTGGCGATGGTGAAGGTGGTTGAGTAGTCGAGGTACTTGCACTGCGCGGGGGCAACACTCTCGGAATGACAAATTGTTGACGATCGGTTCGTTGGTCGGGTGGTCGAGTAGTCTCGGCGCAGCACTAGCCCTGCTAGCTGTGCTGACGAGGTGACGATTTTAATTGGATCGTGGGATAGAAAGTATGACTGACTGACTGTGTGATGATGATGACGACGACGGTTGGATGCACAGGTTGGGGATAGATACCCGACCAGGTTTAGCTAGCCAGGTACCTAGGAACTAAATAGGGAACGAAACTGGAGAGCGGGGAGTCCACAGTCGTGCACACTTCGCTTTCACTTGGATGAGCGCGCGCGTGCTCCGGGTTGTAAAGTGACAAAGTCGAGTCTGGTGCTGGGGGACTCGAGCGGGCTGGGACTGGGGCTGAGCCGGTTTATGGAATTGGGTGATCGTGCGTGCGATTAGCTAATGTGTGCGAACGTCCGGGAGGTGTCATTTAGCGGGAATCGGATATTGCGATGGGTGGATTAGTATGTGGTGCGAAAGTGTGCGTCTTCCGGATTATTGGGAGAAATCTTCATTCTGGAGTAACACTGAGCTAATAATCACTTGATCAAGGCTTCACCCTTGATTGGGCTTGATTTAGCTGTTCCAATTCCGGAAAAAGTTCAGGTTCCCTAAGTTCAGTTCAATTTTTACGAAGTTTAGTCATTTTTCGCTAGTTTAACGGTTCTTTCAGTCTACATTAAGCAGCTAAAACGCCTTTTGCAACTATTGTCCCACGTTTCGGTGTGTATTTCGCCTTCTTCTTCTTCCGCAGCCTCTAATTCCCAGAAGAAGGTGAAATACACACCGAAACGTAGGACAGTAGTTGCAAGAGGCGTTTTAGCTGCTTAATGTAGACTAAAAGAACCGTAAAACAAGCGAAATACTCGTTAATTACACTGCCGTTATACGCCCAATTGTCCCATGTTATATGGGAATCCCATATAACATGGGACAATTATGCGTAGAACGGCAGTACAGTCGTGAGCAGTCAGTTAAAGGAAGTTTAGTAATCATGAATCAATTCTGAAAAATGAGATTTCGTTCTCGCCCAACGTAGAAAGTGGTAGACCCAACGCCACTTTTGCACCCGGATTTCTGTCGCTATTCTCCTTTGAGGATTTATTTAACATAACATGTTAACATTGAACATTGACGAAAAAATTGAAAAATGTGTAATTTTCAAATAGTAAGTGTGAAGAATTAGCCAAATGAAAGCTAAGAGTGCCTTCTTTCATTTGAGACTAAGAGCGAAATGTTCTATCGGGGGGTCTAGAACAGTTTTAATTTTCTTTTTTTTTTTCGTGATTTCCAGAACAAATATCAAAGCTCAAAAAATTGCAGCCTGAAGTTTTTAGCAAATATTTTTTTTATTTTATTTTTTCTATCATCTACGGATTCCATCGGAAATGCATTCAGAAAACCAAAGATTTCTCTTAATATTTTTGCAATGAGTGCTTTATAAAACCTTTCACATACTGCTTCAAAAAAAATTCATACAAAGATTTCATAATAAATTCCACCAGGAATTCGTTTGCAAATTTCCCTGAATTTGTCCAAGCATTCGAAGTCCGCAAAAATCGTCTATGGATTTCTTCCAAAATTAATCCACGGATTGCTTCAGAAATTACCCCGAGAATTTGATCTTTAAATTTACCAATGTTTCTCACTCCTCTGGCTATATTTTCATGAATTTTTCCAGGAGTTCTTCAAAAAAATTCTCCAGGTTACTCTTCGAGAATTCTTTTAGATAGATTTCTTTAGGTTCCTTTTGAAAATCCACCTGGAATTACTTTTGAAATTCATCTGGGAATTTATCTAATATAAATCATTTGAAATTTCTCCAGGGAATTTTTTACAGGCATTTTTTTAGGAATTCGTTTAAAGATTCACATTTTTTTTCATTTTTTTTATATTTAAATATTTCTTCAGAAATTCCATTAGGAATTCCAACAGACATTTGTTCAGGAACTGTGTCCAGAAATTTCATTGGGAATTCATCCAGACAATCCTGCTGAAATTCCTTCAGAGATTTCTGCCGGATTTCATCCAAATATTTCAATAATTTCTCCATGGATCTTACGGATTTTTTTTTCTATGGATCTTGGCATACGCTATTTATGCTGAAGAATCGTATATCGTAATCAGGATTTTTTTCTTATTCATCCTTAGATTTCTCCCAGAATACTTTCAGATAATTCTACAAGAATTTTATCAAAGGATTTCTCATAAAATATTATTATAAATTACTCAATTTGATTTTTTATTTCTAGGCATTCCACAAAAAGTTTACCGAAAAGTTCTCAAGAAATTCATCCTAGGATCTCTTCAGTAATTGGATTTTTTCGGACATTCCTCAAGAGATTCATGCAAATGTATTTCCTAAGATTTATATAAAGATTTCTTCACTATCAAAAATACTGGCACACAAATTCGGAGTTTCGCTGAAGTGTACTCATCCGGTCTTACAATAAGAAGTTCAAGCTGACACTTCAGGAGAGAATCCGCCAGCCTGATCACGTTTCTATCAAAAATTCCTTCCTTTAGAGATTTTTTAGACATTAAAGGGATTTCTTTGAGAAATCTCGGAATCTCAGCAAAAGATTTCTTCAATAGTTCACCAGGAATTTTTCAGAAATTCTTCTTAAAATTTCTTAACATAATATACAGGAATAGCTTCGGAAATTGTTCCCAGGGTTTCTTCAAAAAATCTTTGGGAAATTTCTTTAGTGATTTCTTCAGAAATTGCCACACGTTTTTCTTTAGAAATTGCTCTTGCGGTACCATCAGAAAGACTCCTGGGATGTGTTTAGATAAAACTGAAGAATTTGTTCAGAATTTTCAAAATTTCTTCCAAAAATTGCACGAAGAAACCTTTAAGGAATTCCTGAAGGAGTTTCTTAGATGTCCGTAGAGGCTTGTATCAAAAAATTCCATAAAAAAAATTGAAGATACCTTTAAAAACTCTTGGAAGAAATTCTTGATTTTTTTTTTTTGAGAAGTTCCTGGATAGACATTCCTGAAGCAATTTTCAAATTTATCTTAGCAATTCCTGAATGAATGCCTAGGATAATACCAAAGAGAAATTTGAAAGGGAGCGAAATGGCTTTTTCAATCCGTTTCTGTACTAGCGATGGCTATGAACATGCCAATATATATGAGTTGTTTATGTAGAGAGGAGGGACAAAGTATACAAAGTAGGAGGAAAGCGACGAGCCAGGGCTTGAACCCAGGACCTTCTGCATACGAATCATAAGCGGTACCCACTAGATCACCAAGCCCGTTGTGCCATGCAGAAACTCCTTGAGGGATCTCAGAAAGAACTTTTTGAGGAATCGTAGTGGTAACTCCTAGGCTTTTTTCTTATTTATCCGGCATCTGATGCTCAAATTTGGTCAGTTGTCTTGAAAGAGTTGTACAGTTTTGTTACATTACATAAATGATTATGTATTTCATGTTTTGTATTTCTAATAAGGCTGATACAAATTTATTTTTGACTTTTTGTCTCCCCCCCCCTTCAAAAATTTTTGGCTCAAAATGGCATTTTGAGGGGGCAGATAAAAAAATATTTATCAAAATATCGAGTCTTGCTAAAAATTCTTTAACAAATCCGATGAGTTTTGAATATTTTTCAGATTAAATGCTTTTTTATTTTTATCCCCCCCCTCGACCAGCCAAACAGTGGTGGGACAAAAAGTGAAATAAATATTTGTAACGGCCTAACGAACATAAAAGATACACTATTCTCAAGTAAGCCAAATGAACTTCAGTTGATAAAATCATTGATGAACGTACCGTAATCAGGAAAAAAATGATCACTTTTTCTTTACTCTATTCAATAAAATCAATACATATGACCCTATACATTTTAGTAATTTACAGAACGACCCACATTAAACGCTTAAAGAAAGGCAATTTCTTAAAAAAAATCGTCTAACTTTTGCAAAAACATGCGATTTCCAAGTAAAACTTATATGTTAACATCAATTTTAACTCAAAGCTTTGTTCAATAAGCCTACCAAGAATAAATAAAAGTGTCTTGTGACACCTAAAAAAGTCGATATTTTATGTAAAATCTTTCACAATTGGCATAAATACCCTCAAAACTTCGTCTAATATATTCACACAATTTATTTACGTCAAAAGTTTTTCCATTAAAATAGATTTGTGGCGTCCTCAGTGGTTGAAGGATGTGTATCCTATAGTGAACAACTTCAGCCCGCTGATTAACTACCCCCCAGATAACGGTACCGCGAATCAAGCCTAAAAACCCTCAGCATGGTCTTGCTGAATACTTGTGCTTCCCGGCGAAATTAATTAGGCTGATGCGCGCAACGCTGGGAAATCAAGTATTCGGATCGCCAACGAAGTGTCCACCTCGTGTGTGACCTTGGATTCATTGTACCAGGGTGATGCTCTTTCAAATTTTCTGTTCAACATTGCACTCGA